>NW_028279638.1:0-55026 GCF_059751315.1 Micrasema longulum
GCGTGTCCGAAACATGTCGTGTGAAATATATAAACTCAGTGGGCTTAAAACAAAGTGTTCTATTATACAATTCAATATGTTATTCCACAATGTTAACGCCGAGTCAATAAATAGTATATAAACTAATATTTATTCTCTTCTTCTTTTCCACATCCGCTTCTAAATGAAGAATGTAGACAACACCAGTTGCCTCCAGAAGACCCTATCGCCAGCCAGCATTTTCGCCTCTTTCCACGTCAATCCAGCGCCCCTAATTCCACCGAATAAAGTCGAAAAATTGTCATCGACGGCCTTCCAGGACAACGTGAGCCCGCTGGTTTAAAAAAGAGGCAATTTGGGTTAAGGTTCTTCTGAGGCATGCGCAGCACGTGTCCAAGCCAGGTCCACCGCCGCATCCTCAAGACACTCGTTGTAGGAGGCTGCCGCGTCCGTTTTCGGACTGCTATGCCGGAAATGTTAGTTATAAAATCGAACCACCTTATACCTCATATTCGTCTCAAGCACTAACTCTCTAAACTCGGATTTGTTGCACATAATCTGAGTCTTTTTGGTATTAATATTAAGTCCCGGGCAAGTTGATTTTCCTGCAGTGTGTCAACAATTTCCTGAAAATCACCAACAGAATTTTCAAAAAGAACTGCATCATCTGCATACTCCAAGTCGCACAACTTAAGGGGGTAGTTCATTTTTATCCCTTAATCAGGTAGTATTGATTTGCATAAGATAAAATCCATCAGTATGATGAATAAGAACGGCGCAAGGACGCAGCCTTGCCTCACTCCTGTGGAGACCCCGAACCAATCAGTCAAAGAGCTACCGATTCTTACACGACAATTATCATCTAATACTTACACTTGCTTAACAAACATATATATCATCTTACAGTTAACAACATTTTTAAAAAAAAATTTCAACTTTTTTCATTCTACATACATTCAGGCATATCTTCATTCATTTTCAAACCTTTATACATAATACAGTTTTGGAATTCTGTTTTTTTTTTCAATGGCATTCTATCCCTATTTCTAGTAATATAATTTTAATTTTTTTGTTTAACACAATTTATTAATGAAGTATTTGGGCATTCGATTGTTCAAAAATTTAAACATAAAATATTCTATTGTGTTCTTCTCTCATTTTTTTCTATTTTATTATATTCACCTTTTTTAACACTATTCTCATGGCTCTTTATCAAAGTACTTAAAATTTATTTAAATTTCCGTCATTGGTTAAAAATAATACTGTTCAACAGTAATCTTTTTATGGAATACTTATACAGTAAAATAACCGTATCATAATTTTAAATTAGTGAATTTATTTATTGTTATTTTTTTAATTTCCACCTTGTGGTACAGTGGTACGTTATTATTTGTCTGCCGTAGAAAATAATTTTGTCGGCGTATTGGATATAAAAATTATCACATTGCCTTGAGGTAATTCAGTTTAGTTCAGTGTCGAAAATCGGCAGTTATTATATTTATTAATACAATATGTTCTGTTAGCAAAACAGTGAAAAGGGGTACAATTACGTAAAATTGGATAATAGTAGAACAACATAAAATTAAATTCTAAGCACACATATTAAATACTGTCTATCCTCACTAGATAGAGTAAATATCTGTTCTGAGGTACACATATTTATTTATTTTTATAAAATACAAAAATTCGTTTTAGTTCTGTGTAGAGATGATTTAAATATAGCAATCTTGTAAAAGATAAAATAAAATTTAAAGATATGAAATTGTTCAAAAAATTATGTAACTAAAAAAAACAAACTTTCAAAGCGTATGAAACTTTAAAAAATACACAGAAAAAAAATCCAAGAAGGATTAAACCAATAGAAAAATATTAGAATCCGGTGAAATATTGTAATATGTGAAATTTAACATAATTTGATTTTTTAGTATGCGACAGTTATAACAAAAATGGCGGTATACAAATTATCTGCATAAAGAACGCTACTATGATTTGGTGTATTATCCAGTGCATATACGCTCAAGGGGCATTTACAAAACTGACATGGGTAAGTACAAACATAGTATGTAGATAATAATGAGAAACATTACCTTCATAAGATGTCAGAAAATGATGTTAATGCGGATTTTATTTTTCGTTTTATTTTCCAAACGTTGAAGTTTTTTTTATCGATATTTCATTCGATTTATCTGTATAGATACAGGTGACAGAATTGCATTCCTCTCGCATTCCGTGATCACATTTTCCGACTGTAGGTAAAACTGACGGTCTTATTGATACGTAAATGATCATTTGTCAATTACATTAAATTACCATGCAAGCGGTGGCGGTGCATTCTCGATAACATTCGTTGCATTTCATTCTCTCCCGTTTGGAAGCCCGTGAGAATGTAAAGGATAGCGACACAAAGATATTAGTGGCAGTCCATCGGTTTATTTAAACAAATAATTGACATAATATTTTGATGTAATCTTATCAGCTTGTAAATTTGCATTATTTATTGTAAAATACTTGAATTAAAATAGCAGAAAAAATAACAAGAATGCGTTTTTTGTTTATTTAAGTTCTCGAGTAAACAGTAAACACCAGTTTTTGCACGATCAGATATTGTATTTTTTTATTGCCATTTAGATACTTAGGTCACTGTTTTCCAGTTGTTATGGCGTATGTTAATGACTAACGACCTAACAACGCCCATTTTTTTTTCGTTAAATAATTGTTTAAGATATTATTTTAAATGACGAGACTTTCATAAATATACCCTTCTTTAAAACGTTTTACACCTACATAAATGTTGTTAGATAAAAATGTTTTAATAATTTTATACGTATTATTCTTTTATCATTTATATATTGGTTTGGCGTAATGCGTACATTTTTATTTTAAATTGTTTCGGAATTCTAATTAAAACTGAGTTTGTAAAATAGTTTCAATAGGCACAAAGAACTATTAAAGAATAAATATTAAAAAAATATGTATTATAAAGATCTGAAAGTCTTGGCATTTTCATTTTTCTTACATCCATATTTCTTTCACCTGTTCCATCTGTTATTTTTTTTTGATTAAAAGAGCTAAAACATTTGTTTTTCCATTGCCAAAATTGTAAATGTTACACAGTGGATAAAGTGATACCCCTAGAGATAACAAAATGTATAATTTATTTATTTATATTCGGGATTCCTGCCATTTACATTAGGTACATGCTATCAAAGAGTGTTTATGAAACATTCATGTAATAAGAGAAGAAGAAAAAAAGAGCGTATTTTATACTTTAGAATTTTAAAAAGAAGAATTTTAAAATCTCGTATATAATGTATACGAATATCAAACAAATCAATATGTTAAGCACCAACTTTGTGTTCATTTACTATGATAAAAATTAAATATGACAACTTTGTTTTTTACCACTTCATATGCTTTAATTTTATATTTGGTAGACAGTGTTAATAAAAAACTAGAATAATATTCTTCTTATTTTTTGTCTTCTTGAAGATCTGACAATTGACAATCTGACTTACTCAGATTACTCAGTCTCCCGTGATGTGATCCAACTACCCTTCCGTCGCTTAGGGGGTCTTCCAGGTGGGCGACGTCCAGAAGACAATTCTTCGGCTGCTATGGACACCAGTCTATCTATATATATTTTATGCACCATAACAGGCTAGGAGGCCCAATGACAGTGGTGAATTACATCACAGAACACCTAGGCTTGAGAAAATCACATTTAATTTTTGTACTCTCATAGGGAATCAAACCCGAAATCTTCCGTGTGTGAGTCAAGCGTCTTGACCACTACACTACGGAGGCCGCCAATCGCTGCTAATTATTTTTATGTGGTGTCTATAGAATCCTCTACTGGATCTGCTGCAGGAAATAAATCTTCGATTTTCCACGTTTCCCGTCTAAAATCATTTTTGACCCGGTCGTGCAGTGTTTCCGGAAAACGATCTGAGGACCCTCAAGGTGGTGTCCGCGTTTGATGTTTCTACGGACTATGTCATTTTCTTCATTTTTTTTTACGCATATCTTGTATATTCTAACCATACTATCAATTCGGGTGTTTTTTGTTTTTCATATTATCTATTTTAACCATACTGACACTTGAGAGGCTTTGTTAACTCGATGTCGGACTTCGTTGTACAAATCATTATGGCTGGATATCAATTTATAAATATCTGAAACATGCGACTTGTTCTATTGATTCATTGTCAATAATCAGATTACACCTTGTAGGTTCTCTGTCTATAACTAAGCTTTTTGAGACTTAAATAGAGTATCAGATATCTCTCATTCCAAAAGTATCCTCTCAACATATTTTAGCAACACCCTATCAAAGGCCATAGTGAAATCAACAAAACAAATATATTCTTCTTTGTTGTATTCAATAAAATATAGAAAGGTTAATATTAATAACTAAATTTTACCTTGATAAGGAAGCTCGTGTAGCTTCAAAACCGGTTGGTAATAAAACATAAAATTAGTAGAGAAACACATTGTTTAATTAAAATTTGGAATTATTTTTGCTTAATCACAATCTTTTTTTTCCTAATATTTGTGTTTCTTTTGTAAACTTTTTATTATATCTAAATAAACAAAAAAAATGAGAATTTCCTCGGTAGAAAATGTTTCAGAGTTCCATCCATTGGTAGGCCAATTAAGTCAAATTTAAAGTTTTTTTCCTGGAACCTTAGAATAAATCAAATTTCAAAATTAGAATTATTCTTGTCACGTGTCACGACGAGTACACAAACTAGTTTAGATACGATCTTCATTCTTTCGTGAGCATTTATTTTACCTTTTATATAAATATCTTGCCTACAAAATAACATTTAACATACATACATACATACGTGACTCTTTCAAAGCACAAAAATACTTTTTTCGGCTGTTATTATATCGTATGCAACGTGTTTTGAATATTAATTAAAGATTTTGCGATTTAGAAAGTTGATTTAATTAAATTACCATTTGAAAGTGCGTTCTTTAAATATTTTATCTGGTTATTTTTAGCTATTAATATTTATATATGTCACCGCCAAATAGTTTAAACAGCCACTGAATTGAGAGAATACCGTACATTCACAGAGACTGGACCGCTGTGCACGTGCAAACCACGAGCCCACTGCGTGATATCGCATGATTGGCCCATTTCACACCACGGCAAAAATGTACACGGCCTGATAAAATACAATACGGTGGACCGATATTTATATGTTGACAATTATTTATTTAGTTAATGCCTGACAAACGCAATAACCAGTACACCATGAGACCGACTAATCTCCAGTCGATTCCCTCTTGC
This sequence comes from Micrasema longulum, assembly GCF_059751315.1. Taxonomy (NCBI): domain Eukaryota; kingdom Metazoa; phylum Arthropoda; class Insecta; order Trichoptera; family Brachycentridae; genus Micrasema; species Micrasema longulum. The sequence continues at coordinate 5,279 of NW_028279638.1, forward strand.
AAAAGTTTTACCTGAGAGTACAAGCTAAATTTAAATAACGATCGGATGAAATTATCATTAAAATCTGTTTCGATAAATTTTTGTATATTATTTGAATCGGGCTGTGGTCCCGCGGCTATTTTTATTGATATTTTTATAGAAGTCATTAACAATAAAGTTTTATAAAAAAAAACGAAAAATGTAAACATTATCAAATTTAAATAGATACTAACAAATCTAATAAATATCAATCCACTATAATTTTACCGTGGCGTTTAGATTAAGATGATATGTGTTAAATAGGCTATTCTCCGTCGGGTATCACGCGGGTGGTTTGTTTACTTAGAAATTCTTGTAATAATGAAAAGATTTACGGGTGTTTATTAAATACCAGCATTCAACTGAACGGCTAGGCCGTTTGTTGAATAAACGTTTAACGAAAAGGTTGATCTTTGCTTAACATTTTCAATTTTAATATGTCAATAATGATAGTTTTATTTCACAAATTACAACAGGGATGGAGAATACCTTAAATAAGGGTATATGGAAGTCAATGCATTTACAGGTCTTATGACCTGTCATTGGCTGGTTTAAGTGGCCACTTTACACACTGTGTAACATTCACCATTTTGCCTATGTTTGACCATCTATATTTCTTCAATTCTTCCATCTGTTGATTTTAGTGAAGTTAAAGAGCTGAAACCTTTATTGTTGTGAATCTTAATGACCCCCGAGAGGGCGAAATCCAGTCTTTTGTCTATGAACATTTGGACAAACTCAAATATTGTAATAGTTTTATTTCAAAATACAAAGAATTAAAAATCCATAATTTTATTCCATGAGTTAGCGTATTCATTTTAGTACTGTTACAATTAATAAGATTATCAAATATAAAGATTAATAGTTATTCATACCTAATTAACAATTCTCGGGGGCTTTTTAAAAAACAAAATATAATAATTGAACATTAGCTTACATAAGTCATGGGTTATCGAAAAATAGTTTTAGGAAATGATTTTTTAATGTAATATGAATATACTTTTGGTAGACTGATAAGAAATTGATTTAAAGTAATAGGCTGAATAGGAATACGTTATGTGAAGTTAGATTAGGTTAGGATAGGTTTGGTCAAGTTCGATAATCAAAAGAAAACTTTTTTTTACTTAACTTACCCTTTTATATTACTTAATAACTAATCCTCAACTAAATTTAATAAGTCAAGAAAAAAAAATATTATTTTTAATTATTAAACTTAACCCAACCTAACCTTACGTAACCCGGCGGCTTTTGTTTTGGCTGTTTCCAAAGGGCTAGTTTACAACCAGCCAACTCGTTAAACATTTAGTTCTCTTTATTCATTCAACGAACGGCCTAGACATTCAGGTGAACGCCGCCATTAAATGAACAGCCTAGCCGCTATGCTGAGTGGCTGATTGAACTTTTTGGCGACGACATATACACCATCTGAAAGCGATGACTTTCAGGTGTTTGTAGTTGCCATATGCTTCTTCTAGAGAGCGGATATAAGAAGTGAAACAAATATTTTACTTGGATATATTAGGCACAAACACACATCATATCAAATATATTGCAACATTGCAACAGAGACGAAAAACATTTTTGACAAAGCCAACGACAGGTCATAATAATAATTATTATTTTTATGAATAATAATCGTCATTCCCTTTCCGCGCCTAATGGTGTACGGGGCACTGCATTGGTACACCAATTGCAGCGTATCTTGGTAATTTTTGTTACATGAAGGTAAGAGGATTTGACGTACGCTTCAGGTGCCAGTCCTGGAGTTAAGAAATACTGGCATGCAATAGAGCTTCGGTTAGGTTCCCTATATGGTCAACATTTAATATTTATTTACAGGTGTTTTTACTCTTGAATATTTTCATAGAAGCGTTAGACTGATCATCTTACCTTCATGTAACAACAATGATCAAGATATGCTGCGATTGATGTACATTACAATACAGTATCCTATGCATCATTAGATGCAGAAAGGGAATGATGATCGAGACATTGGAAAAAAGATTTGATTAATAACTTTTTTTGTTTTAATTATGTCAATAGTTAAAATACAATACGATGTTTTAATTTTAGATTGAATTAATTTTCACTATCTAGTGGTTTTTTTTTATCTTTTGCACGACCAATTATTGTTTTTTCTAAAAAAACATACGCGGATATTCAAAAATAATTATCTCGTTTGTTCTATTTCTCCACAGATAAGTTCTTTATTCGCCTTTACAATAAATTTGGTAGTTGTCCGGTCATAAACAAATCTCCCTCGAACCAGCCAGCGAGAGTTATAACATTCGTTCTCAATTTGAAGATATTTGAGTTCGAGAATGAACGCAGTTTTATAATTGGAATACGGAAAGGTTCTTAGATTATTTCAAAATTTGAATTTGTTCCAAAGATAAAGCTGAGAATGTCAACGGATAAATCAACATTCGAACATGCTTCGTTTTATTTGAGTTTTAATTCTGTTTTTTTTTAAATGCAAGTATTTGTCTGCAACCACTTATCTATTTTTCTATGTCTACCAGTTTCGAGACGTACCCGTCCCTTCGTCGGGACACTAATTACACTAACATGTAAATCCCACTACACCTTCACCATTAGTTTTATAATAAAAAAATCCAAAATGCCGATAAGATAACTCAAATAGCGCCATTTATGTAAAATACCTTCAAAGCACTTTACAAAAGTACTTTTATAAAATATAGAATTCCATTTAAATTATGATGATTATGATTTAAATAAAAAAGTAGGCAAAACTTGTAAGAAAACAATTTATTTAGTGATTAACTGCATGCTAAGGATTTATTAAAATTATTTAGGAAACAGGTGGATTTTTTTTCAATACATCACGTCAATCTTATTTAGTTATATATAATTTATATATTACGAATATCATATATCAGAAAAAAGGGGCAAATAATATTTTATATAAAAATATTAAGTTGGTACCTGTTTTGAATGCTTAATTTATTATTACTTCCGTGTATTATTTATTCAGATTCTTAAGTTACTCAGCGCAAATGGCGTCGTGAAAAAATTATGAAACCGCTTTTATCTCTATGGACGGAAGATGTGTTTTGGTACAATTTTATTGAAAAATAGTTGGCATTTCCTACCATAGATATCGCCGGGCGGCAAAACGTTCCCGCCAAACGGGCGGCAGCTGTCAACTTGTAGAATGTAGAATATTGTAAGAGAGCGAAACAGCAAACACTGCAGCTCCGATACGCGCGAGTGAGAGGGAAGCGCGCGGGAAAGGGGGTCGAGGAAATATTTCGAATGTTTGATTATCTGGCCATAGACAAAGCAAGTCCGTAGAACGGGGACCAACGTAAATATTCCAAGGTCCGTTATCGACTTACAAACCCTACCTAGATATTTAAGTTTACCTATAAAATACAAATAACAACAAACTTATCTGTAGAATTGACGAGAGCGCTACAGTCGGTGTCGTACTGCCCGCTCATAAATATATATTTAAACTCATATATTTTTTTTAATTAAAAATATAACGTGAAGGAATTACAGTAGAACTCCAACTATCCGAACTCCGACTATCCGAATCGTTGGTTATCCGAATCGTTTTCAGAATTTCAGAAAAAAAAATAAGATGAAAACCTACCGCGATTCGCAAAATAACGGCATGGCTGCCCGAAAACGGACGATGACAGTCAAACAGCTTATTTTAACCGAGATTTTCAGCAAGCTTTTTACATGATTTTTTAATGACATTTACTTACAGTACGGTACGTACATACTGTACTAATATACTAACTACGCTTAATAAGTAAAAGTGTTGCTTTTTCATTTAATTAATTAAAAGCTCATTCTTCATTTTAAGTCATTCAATTACAAATTTAACATGCATTTAGTAACTCATTAAAATAGACCCCTTTTTTCAGAAAAAAAAAAAAATATCCGAATCTTTTACTATCCGAGTGGGGTCCGGTCTCAATTGGTTTAAATTATTGGAGTTCTACTGTGCGTGATATTTTTCATTTTATTGCCTTTTTTTCAATCTGTTTACATTAGGATCTTAGTACATCTGCACATTCAAATTACTTATTTAAAAACATTATCAATAATATACAAAAAAGCATCATCAGCAGTAGAGCTGCAGCCCATTGTGGGCCTTTGCTTCCTCCAGAATATGTCTCCGTTCCTATCTGCACCCTGCAGAGCTTCTCCAGTTCGTTAGGCCAATTGCTCTCATGTCACTTTCCACATTATCCAGCCATCTTTATTTTTGTCGGCCTTCCGAAGTGATATTAAGAATTTTATTGAGGATACAATCATGATTCATTTTGTGAACATGGCCCAACCATTATCATCTTATTTTTATAAATTGTACAATGCTGGGTTTTCCATAAAAAGCCTCTGATTCATGATTTAATCGTCTCCTGCACACTCCATTTTAGTTTACAGTACCAACAAAAAACAAAAACATAACGACGTTATTTTTTTATAAACACAAGCGGTTGCTAATATATTTAATTTGTATTCCATATGGAAAACCTCGATTGTTTTTACAAAATGTGCATGACAACATTTAAACTGAATAGATTTGACTGAACATCTAAAATGGCGTCATCAGTTCAATTTTTGTTCATTTTACAGATGCTTTCGTAACACTACTCTCACTGCAAACTATCTCACTGTCTTGAAAAGTATACACAATTTTCTTTTTTTAATCCGTAATAATTTAGATACAATGATATTTTTTAATCTTGACCTTTTGTTTACTTTTTCCATCTTCTCACGCTCCCAAGATCAATAAAATTGTTTTCTAATGATACGGTAACGCGAAGAAAAGACGCACTCACATTATTTTAAACGCTTAGGATTTTTTTCTGATACTCAACGCCAATTTTATAGTTCACGAGTTGCATGCACGCAGTGGAACACAGATATAAATAACACGAAATACGCAGAAAAATATTATTATGAAGGGAGCCATTTTTATTAGATACCTCGCACACAAAAGCTACACGCATACATAGTAGACACTTGAAAAATGTTTTTTTTTGACATAATGTTATGACAGACATTATGTCTCACTTGTGCAGATTTTTATGATGTCAATAAGCCATGTACGTGTTTATGTAATTCTGTCAATTTAGTTTTTGATGAAATAAATTGTTCTATTTATAGTTTCGTTTTTGTTTTGTGGTTAATTTAAAATGCTCCAATTCATTTAACTTAACGTGATAAATGTTGCTCAAATTCAAAAGTCGATTTTGTTTTTGTTTTGAATACCTACATAGCTGAACTTTGTTATAAGATGGCTATGATTCCATGATGGAAGAGCCTCTGAATATTTTATTTATCTCTGCCAGCATTTTTTTTTATTCAGGAAACATACAGTACAGTTACAAAGTTTAATATTTTACACAATTAGACTTCATTCTAATGGACCAGTGAAGTTTCCATATTAAAAAGCAATTAAAAGTAAGGTTAGTTATGAAAGTATAAAAAAGAGAAGGAAAAAGAAAAACATAAATAAAAGTTGTTTAAAAATTAAAATTTAAGTGAAAAAAAGATATTTTAAGGTTTGTAGTTTGTAGTGAGTATTTACAAATGGAAATAATATTAAAAATGAAGAAAATTTGTAAGAGTAATTAAAAATTTAGAATGGAAATACGGAATGAAAAACATGCTCAGATGTAAAAATAAAATAAAATAGTAATAACATTTTAAAAAAAAGGATAAACATAAATATACACATATTTATTTTAAGGGATTTAAAGAAACGATTAGAAGAATCTTTAAGTGAAATATAAGACAATAAATTTAGGTCAATTCAAAAAACATCTTCAAAATCAATGACACATTATAGTAAGAGCAGCAATATATTGATTTTATTAACATATATAATATAAGTAATTATAAGTAGTTTAAAAGTATAAAAACATGCCAATGCAGCAGAGAAAAAAGAAAAATAAAGAAGGAATAACAAGTATAGCAAGTAATCTTTAAAATTTGAAAAAACAATATAAGGAGAAGATTTTAAACCAAGAGAAGTCGATTAAATTTCATTAGAAACATTTCACATATCTTTCACGCCTCTAATGGTTAAAAATACATGAAAATTGCTACAATAACAAGGTAAGAAAAAACTAAAAATACGAGGCTTTTTTAAAAAAAAAAAATTTTTATTTACATTTTTTTGTTTTTGAAATAAACATAAGTGATAAAACAGAGTATTCAAAAATAACACATAATTACATAGCAATGAAATACATATTAATAGTAAAAATAGGAAACAAAAAATTCCACAAAGTCATGGCCTGTTTGTGGGTATACAAGGAAATGTTAATGAATTTTTGCTCCTATAATAAATAATGGACAGTTATAATTTTTGTGTAACATAAGAAAGAAAATGTAAAATATTCTGTAAAATATTATATTGCATTTTTTTTATAGTAATTAAAAAAGGAAATAAAAAATATTAAAAAAAAAAAAAAAATGCTCGTAGTTTACGTTGTATGTGCGAGACGGGGCTTATTGATCATTGAAACTATAATAAAGTATTTATGGTATCATCAGGCTTACCTCAGAAACCGTTTTATATAAATAAATATGCACGCATTATTATTTTCCATAAAAGGATTTGCAATAGACTTAATTAAAAATATTTTTATTGCTTGTTTTTAATTAATGTGATGGAAGGGTCAAAAGTGAGCTGATTTTGTTCAAACCGACTTATTTTAGCTAGTTAATTGATATCCGTATTGATTTAAGAAATCAAATAACAGAACTTGTATTTATTTTAAAAAATCTGTTTTTAAGATTTTTTTCCTTGCAATATTCAAACCAGTGTATTAAAGTAAAACATTATTTTGCACATCTTCTTGAATAAATCAGAATTAATTATAGACGTACATTTTAATTTGTTTGAAAACATGATTGGTGTGATATCAAAATCACATTATTTCACACATAATCTCATTAATTATAATTTAAGGAAGCTTATTTTTAAGAACATACATTTAAAACTTAATGAGGTATTTGGATGGGTAGTTACAACGGTAAATGGAATTAAAAATTAATAAAATTTATTAACCTGTTAATTAATTACGCCGAGTAGTTTATATGATATTTTTTTTGTAGCGTAATATATATGTTTAGTTACATGAAAACATACATGCCCATTAGTTATATTTCATCGTATAGATCTTTACGTGCATATCAGCTTCCACATTATCAACACCTCCATATATTCAACACATTAATTATGTACCGGCGTATAAAATGCATAAATATAACAATAATTACTAAATACGTACATTTAAATGTGATAAGAATTTTTACATGTGACTTTATTTAATTTATTATTTATACTTTCACATTGCTTGTATTCTTTTTTTTCATACAGAAAAATGTTCCTTCACTGGGGGTGTCCCGTGCTGAGGGAAACATTTTACAAAATGTGAAACATGCCTAAGATTAGCTATTTAACAAAGTTAACATAATAATAACAATAAAAAAAACGTAGTTAATTCAATTAACCTAATTATAATTAACATAATAAACAACAAAAAACAAAAATATTCAATAAACGCTTCTGAAGGTTTCTTTATTTTTGTATTTATTTATTTGATAAACAAACAATGAAAAATAATATTGAAAAATGGATGACCGTATAAATTACCAGCTCCAATAAATAAATTTTGAATACTTATTTGATATTTAGAAAAAAATAACTTTGTGATCAAACATAAAAAAAAAACGTAATCATTGGTGTCAGCTTTTAATAGCATCTATCATATCGGGACGTTGGTTTTATGATATTATGAAACTACTATGGTGAAGTTGTATTATTGGGAGTTACAGGTTAGTGGAATTAGTATCCTGACAAAGTGACTAAAATTTCTCGAAACTAGTAAACATATATACAAATATTTACTAACATTTATTGCATCAATATTATTTGATTTTGGTTAGTTGGTTAATTTATTAATATTAAGATGTAAATTTGCTGAACGAAGAGAAAAAACATTTTCGAGAAGGGGATATGGAAGTCTAGGCATTTACAGGGCTTATGACCTTTCATTGGCTGGTTTAAGTGGCCACTTTACACTCAAGTAACAGTCACTTACTGTGTTTTTCCTCTCTGTTGTAACAAGTTTAGTTCTAAATAACTCCGAAGGGAGAAAATCCAGCCTGTCTACTTTTGGACATATTCAAAACAAAATAAAGTAAATGGAAACTCTGCTTTGTTACATAATATAAATGATCGCAAAAAATACAAAAAAATATAATTATTACAAACTTATAGTATAAATTATACTAAACTATTATGAGTAGAAAAAAAGGACTTATTTTACATAATACAAGGTAAAAATCAGAATTTTATAAACTTATAACTCAAAGTATGTATCATATCATCAAGTATGTATCATATCAATTTTATAAAATTATAACTCAAAGTATGTATCATCATAGAATTATCAACTAAATTAAATATCAATGCTGTTGGTTTGCGTAAGAACGGGTTGGTATAAAAAAATTGTACAAATACTTAACGACGGACGTGTAAATAGTCGGAATAATCGGCGTGCGTGTATTAGAAAGCGTATGAATGTACATTAGAGTGGGCCGATTATGTATGAAGTTTTTTTATTTTTTTAGACATCAAAGTATAAGGGGTCTAAAAATATTCCATACTACTTTGACCCTCAACCGAGGTTTGAAGTTTACAACTGCCTAAACATTTCGTTAATTATCTATATTAATATTTTATTTTTTTTTTAGTAAAGATATAACCGAATCACATTACAAATTCGAACATGTTTTAAAACTACGGAAATTCAAAAAGTTTACACTCCGCGAAACTGATTCTATTGAGCGCCGGGCTAATATTGACGAAAACAATGCTACTCATTTATTACAAAATAAAGTGCAACTCACGCCCTTAGATGCTTATTTAATAAGGTTTAATGCACATTATAACATTTAATTGGACTGATTTTCTTACTTAAATACGAAATGACAGCCGGTTTAGAGCAAAAAGTTGACTTTTTCGAAAACTTCAAGCTCTGGTTGAGGGCCAAAAATAGTATTAAATATTTTTTTAAATATTTTTTGCATTCCGAGTAATCCAAAAGGCAACTTTTTAGACCCCTTTCATTTAAAAATTCAGAAAAAAAAATATCGGCCTACCCCAATGTACATGTTTGTAATAATTAAAGTTGCGATAAAAGTAAATATAGTTTTGGCTACCATTTGTGTTTGCAATATGGTCATGAAGATGATTGACAATAATCTTATAAAGGCTTCTTATATAATTTGTCAAATTCTCAGTGAAAGTAGTAAAATTTAATTTAATTTAAATCGCGATACACGAAATTGTAAATTTTAGAGTTACTCGTTTATTGACAAAAAACATTGTTTTTTTGTGTGAGTGAAACCCATAGGAAGACCAACGGTTTCGGGTATGTGGAGGAATGTACTTGCTGCTTATTTTATGATGATGTTCGTTTGGTACTTGGAATAAAGTTATATCGATAATTATTTCTTCAAATAAATTTATGAATATGGCCGAAACTTCAACACACGCCATGCTTTATGTCTCTCCCCCGGTTACATTTGGGGTAAATGTTCGTATGTGTAGCGCGTTTGTGTGTGTGAAATGTCTGTGTATGCGACATGTCTGCACATGTGGTGCGGTGTGTGTGTGTGTGTGCGATGTCTGTGAGTAGAGCGAGCGCATTGGTGCTGTGTAGGATTCCATGACAGGTCTTTGATTAGGGTACAGTAGAGTTAAAAAGGGAGGCAGTGGCGTGAGTTTTTTTTTAAATCACAAATATGGTATTATTGATTCAATCAGTAACTTTTTACCTTACAATAGTTAAAGATAAATTATTGTAGACAGAAATGTGTTTTTTTAAATAGTTTTTTTTTTTTTTAGGGTTTTTTTAACGAACTGAAAATAACTCACTAATAGAAATAAGAAATCAAGTAGAGTTGAGTTCACACCTCAGACCACGAATTACAATCTGGTTTAAATTTAAGAGTTTCTCGCATTTTATTGTTTTATTTATTTTAATTTATTTGCTACTTTTTAAATTTATATTCAACTTTTTTACTATTAAAGATGGCAGTAAGTGTATGAAATGTGCTTTACAAAAATGTTTTTTTCTAACATACAATTATAATCCAGTATAGATAAACTCTTGTGTGGCTGTGATGTTATAGGTACTAGTCTACATACGATACAAGGCTTGATATATCTCTCTTATTGTTTTTTAAATGATGAAGTTGTTTTTTTTTTCCTCTTCTTACGGTTGCTCCCCCCAATGGAAGTTGGAAATCATCATTTCGATTCTGACTTTATTGGCAGCTGCCCTGAACAAGGACTGAGTGCTGCAATGGAACCAGTCGCGCAAGTTCTTAAGCCAAGAAAAGCGCCTTCTACCTGCACTGCGTCTCCCTTAAACCCTTCCCTGTAGAATGTCATATTGACATTTTCATGCTGGATTTGGAAAGAAAAATTGATATTACTTTGCTGGATTTAAATTTTAAAAATATGTATCCTTGCTACGCGAAGAATGAATGCCGTCGATACGGCAAAAAATCTGTATAACAGAGAGCAATAAGATAGAACTCATGACAAAGAAGACAGAGACACTGTTCTGTGGCCAGTGTTTGTATTAAACAGATTAAGTCAGTTATTGACAGTGATGGGAGACGCACGCATGTAAAATGAGCGGCGTATTTATGATTTTAAATATATTTTGCTATAACAGGGATAAATTATTTATGTATATATATTTTTATAAATTATGGAAAATAAATTATTTAACAGTATGTATCCAATGTTTTTTTTCTTTAAATGTCTGAATTTTAGAAAATTCCGTTCTTTGTTTTTGGTAACACGATGTTACATCACATCAATACATGTGTTAATTATAGTGTAAGCAAATTGTCATAAAAAAAAAACTGCTGAAAATTTACCGCACAAAATTCCAGTAAAAAATAAAAAAATAAAAAAAATAGATTAGGGGACCTTGTAAGGTGATTGATAAAAAAAATATTGAGAGTAAATTTCTTATTGTCTGTATATGCGTTTTATATATGCAAGACATGTTTGGATATTTCTTGAACAGCGCCCTTAAAGTTAATTTCACAAAAATGTTGTATAAATTATCCACGGTGGTTATACCAATATTTGATAATGTCCTCAAATTAAAAATAAATAAATAAAATAACCACGAGCCGTTCACGTCGCCGTCGCGTGTCTGGCGTTAGGTAAAAATAGTAGGCCAGCCAAAAGTTGATCCTGCCCAAAACACAGTTTGGTACGTCCTTAATTATAATGGCTTCTCTGATCTCATAGAAGAATTCTTTTGGGTTCATTCCCATTCGGTAAAGTAACAACTAGAGCATCCTGCAAAATACAACACATTTCTAAAAAAAACAACTCAAAATCACTCGAAGAAAAATTCATGCTTGTACTATAAAATGGCTTTTTTGTAACAGCATTTATTTTCGGCAGATACACCACACCAGTCGATCAGAGGGTATTTTCAAAATGTTAAATCAACATTTGATATTTTTGTGGTACTGATACAAATAAAACGACCGTTTTATTAAGTTCCACATGCTTGTTTTTTATTGGTCAATGTAAATATCCGGATATGTCTGCTGATTGTAACAATCGTTTTTGTGATCTTGCACGAACCAAGTCTAACAATATAATACGAAACAGTATCAGTCGTGCGAGTCAAAAGGTCAAATTTTTCGTGAGATAAAAATGTGTTGATGAAGATGTTGTTTTGAAATTTTTGGGAGTTCGTTAAATTTATCGAAAATAAAAAATGCGCACTATTTTTTATAATTATATAAATATTAGCAACGTTTATGCTTCATTGTTTTTTTTCACATTCAGTTAGCACTTTACGATTTCTTGATTGAATAATAAGCTGTGGATACAACCCAGGTGGCTCCGTTATACGAATGGTTTATTTCTACGCTGACGAAGCAATCAAAATGTTTACATCTCTAAATGATTATTTTATGGCTACTTACTTATTTACTATGATACTATTTAGGTACGAACTGAATTCATTTGTGTTTTTATTTATAATACCAACAATTATAAGGCGTAAATTCATAATCAATGAAGGTGCAATTACTTAAAGTATTTTCTAATAAATAATCATTAAATTTTAATAAAATTGTAGTGAAGTAAAATTTTAGCTCTAAGTTTGTAGTAACAAAGAGGAAAAATATTTTTAAGAAGCGGATATGGAAGTTTAGGCATTTATGGGAATTATGACCTGTCGTTGGATGGTTTAAGTGGTCATTTTACACACTGTGTAATATTCATCATTCTGCTCATGTTTAAACATCCACATTTCCTCAACTCTTCCATCTGTTGACTTTTGTGAAGTAAAATAGCTGAAACCATTATTACGTGGAGGAGATTCACCCGGCCAAACCGATTGACTTTTTTGCTCTCTGTTTTACTTTATTAAAAAAATAATATGATCCTGAAATGAAAGTGATGAAAATATGAAATATTTGCACCATTAGGTGCGAAAAAGGAATGATGATGATGATGATGATGAAAGGAAAATCTACAAATAGACTGAATGATTTTTTTTATGAAACCGTATTTTTTTTGTCAGATTCTTAAGTACCATGTCATTCTGTAATTTATCAATTTTTTTAAATAATAAAAAAAAAAAAAATCATGAGTTGAATTGCAAATGTAATTTAAAATCATACTTCTCATGGTTTAAAAATAGTTTTTGGAAGCAAACATAGGAATATTCAACAGTCATTTTGTTCGACCAATGACAGGCTTGAGATTTAACTTTTTAAGTGGCTTTGTCATACAAACATAAAGAAAGTTTGTAAAATTCTTTTTTCTTAGTATCTTAAAGTTTAAGTTCAGTGAAAATAAAATTTCTCTCTCTCTTTGGCATTAGTGGAGCAGCCTTTGTTATTTTTCTCGAAAACACGAAAACGAGAGTTTGCTTTCTTTGCTTCCAATGCTCTTATTCGATGTCAAGCATATCAATCTTTCGCTTTAATTGCCAAGTAAAAAACAAAGAAGTGAAACAATTTTAGTGAAAAAACATAATTTTTTTTTATTTATTAGCTGATTTTCTTTTGACTAAATTAATGAAAGAAATAAATCAAAATAACATTATGTATGTAGTTACTCACCTAAAGTTTTTTTTTTTAATTTTAGGAAACCGTGACACGGATATTTTTTTTTGTATTGAGTTTGTCAAAACTTATGGAGGAATAAAAATTTTCGTTTTTGAAATGCTAACGATTGACCTCGAATCGAACCCAAGACCACGTCTATAGTAGCCAAACGCGCTAACATTTGCAACACAAAGCGGACGATTTAACATTCTACCATCAACACAAAAAAGGCTTGACAGTAAACCAGAATGTTACTCCTGTTATTTTATTCTAAACTAAACTGATTTAATTATAACCGTGCATGTTTTAAATTGCATTTTTATTTTAGAAACCACCCTTCCACGTGGCTGTCCTGAGGATGTATAAGGGTGCGTATTAGGCACATATCCGTAGAAAAGTAATTTATATTCTAATTAGAAAAGGATTTGGCTGACCGCTACCCTCGGGTGGGTGGAGGAGGAGGCGGGATTAGGGGCGGTGGAGGGGGGGCCTGTAAGTAATACCCTGGCACACTGTAATTTATTTCGATTAAGCGATTATGGACTAAAAATGGGAACCGAAATGCTTCAAGTGCTGGTAGGGTGACTATATATAACTTTTTTATGAAAAACGTGTATTACTAATAAATAATTAAATTGATGCGACCGCAGTCAATCAGTTATCTTAGTCAACGAGTACTTTTTTCTTATTAATATTTTTTCTTGTGCGCGCCAGCAAACTAATTTCACTAAAAAAATATATAGCTACAAAAATAACATACCAAAGCTATGATTACTTTCAAAAGTTGTTGCAACAGATACGGAAAACCTTTTTGGTAAGAGAATATGAAAGTCTAGATTTAAAACGTTTTTTCCCTCTGTTGCAATAAATTCAGATCTTAATTACTCACTTGGGAGTGAACTGCAGCCTATCTACAAGCATTTGAACATACTCAAAATATTGTTTGTTGCCTACTCAAGTAAATAAAAAATAATTAACAGTAGAGGTCAGGAAGTCCAATTACAGTGATATATTATTGATATTACTCTGAGCTGGATATACGATAAGATAATTTAAGGGATTAAAAAAATAATCCCTTATTAGAAGCTATTTGTTTTTTTGGCCATATATGTATTATACATCGTATTTTTCTGTAAGCTTTAGACATATAGTTTTATGCCTCTTAAACGTCCAGGTTGACAGTTTTGGACAATTTTCAAAGGCGCACTAGAGTTCAAAGACCCTTTAAAGGGGTCTGGGCCCCGATTACAATGGGAAGTTAACATTTATTTTCAATTGATTGATTGATTGATTTGGTGTTTATTTTGTAGAACTCCATGTTTAAACTTATAATATTAGAAATCAAACACTGATTTGAGTCTACTGAACATTATATTTTATTTTAACAAATATAAAAAAAATAAAAACAAAAATTTTCGTAACAATTGTTTCACCTTGTTAGGGCATTTTCAAACGAATGTTTTGAAGACGAGGCGAAACAATTGTCACGAAAATTTTTGTTCGATTTCTAATATTGTAAGTATAAATTTATATTCAATTTTATCTACAAAGTAAAATGAAGTTTTCTGTATGAAAACCAGAATATGCGTACATTTTTCTATTTTAAACATGTTCAATTACAGATTACTGATGAAGATATTTTAAATGATCACCCACAAATATCGATTTTTCTTTATAGACAGTTGAAAATAACAATGTTAACTCTCATTGTAATTGGGGCCCTAGAAGGTGTTTTCATTCACCCATGTTTTTTTTCACAATGAATTATCGTACCTTCCCACCGCCATCACAACGCCCAAAAAAACCTTTATAAGGCCAAGAATGATTTCTAGAAAAGTAGACGTATTTTGAATGAATTATTTAAAAAAATTCGTTTTAACCAGTTAAGCAAATAAACGTGTGGAAAGAAATCAGATTAGTAAATTTTCAGCGTTGAACTTAAAAAAATTGTTAACCTCGCCCTTATCAATGGTCGAAATTATATATCATTACCTCAAAGGCAGACGGATGCAAATCAAAACGTAAAATGTCTAACAATAGCCGAAATAATCTACTTTTACTAAGTGATTTCTAATAATTCAGATCATTAATTTATATATTCAGTATCTTAGTACATTGGTTCTTCCATAATAAGACTAAAATATCTTCAAAATCAATGGACACGATCATAAACTAGATACGAAAATCGAAATGCCATTTAATCAAATTCTGGATTTGCATCCGTCTGCGTCTGAGGTACAAATATTCTATTGTCTTTTTTTATTAAATGAACGCAATTTAAAATTTAAAAATCTTCAATTGTTTTTTACCATGAAAGTAATATTCTCTGGTCACCCTAATCGTGCCCTTCTGGCATAGCCGAAAGCTGTATGTATCGACGTAACTATATGATTAATGGCCATGCGTGGCAGATTGTTTTGTTTAATAATACATATGGCTCTATATAAAAACACATAGTACGTGCATATTATATACATATTACGTAGGCACCACTGTATGTATAATACAAACACATTAAATATACGGGGAGGCAAAACATCACATTAGTTGCGGACATGTAGATCGCCGTAGATCTCAAAATTATTATAGATCAAAGATTTTTTTCAACTCTAGCCTTAAGATATTCGTGATCCATAATATGCAATGATTACTATGCATAACAAAAGACGAAAAATTAAGTAATCAAGTTTTTTTGGTTCGCCTGTAGTAATAAAACTTAAATCAAATTTAAATCGCCGGCTTTAAAAAGTACATCTCGAGGGCGCCTTACAACGGGCTAAAATATAATAATAATAATAATAAATTTCGACAATTTTTATATCGCCGTTTTCGTGAGTTATCACTTCAAGGGCGCTGTACATTATACTTAAATAACAAAATAAGGTCTATCTACGGGTTAACTCTTAAATACTTTTTACTAACAAACAAATAATTTAGGTTAAATTAAGATGTAATTTTTGAGAACTCACCAGGAATCAAACCCAAAACCCTCTGTGCTCGAGGCTAGCATTTTAGTGTCACTCAACCAGATCCACTTTTCCCACCTTAAGTTTTGTCTCTGAATACGGGCATAAGTCTGGTTACGCAACATTACTCTATGTGTGTATAGTACATTTACTAGGTTGAGGCGTTCAAATGTATTTGCTACCTACTGGGCCCTGGTTCAAATGTTGCAATGCCTACCGTGGGTACCAATTATTGTCCCGGCTCCATAATTACAACTGAACTGATCGTGTGTGCATGTGCTTTTGATATTCTTACCGCGATCGCGAATAAGTTATTTTTGCCATCAATTATTCATTAAATCCACTTTTATGTGCAATCGCATTTAATATTCAAGAAAACACGTCAAACTCTTTTCTGACGACAAAATCTGATCAGATCCTGACTCCTACAAAAGGTGCCAGAACCCAGTACAAGGTAGGCATTTGCATTCATTGTATTAGGGTTCAGTAGCAAAATAAATAAATAAACCAGACCATTTTGAGCGTTTATCTCCCAACAGGCAAGTGTCACGATCAAAGTCACAATACTATACAATAGGAAGAGTATTTGCCTTTTGAAAATAAATTTACTGATGTGAAAGATGTTGACCTTAAAAATGATTATGTTCAGCTGCCTGACTACTTTTTCAATCACCAAGTTAGTTCTGAAAGACGGGAGGTTAAACAATCCGATTAATTATCATTCAAAATCCCACAAATGAAACTAAAACCAACCGATCAACATAAATAAATTTATAAATTTAGTCGTCAACATTAAAAGATCAATTTCAAACGAATTTGGTGCTTTATTATCAGATCGGATACTTATAAAAATTACGGTTAATTTTCACGCAAGTTCATCCCTTCCACCCGTTCTCACCCTTTAAGAGAGGGGTGTATTCACTGGCCACCCCTAATCCGACATAAGCACACTGCCTGGGAGGATTTATGTATTAGCGATCGCGGGCCCCGCTTTATCCTGAGTACACCCCTGATCAATGATTTATCTCCGGCCCATATGTTCCAGGGCCGGTCCTGTGTCATGAATGATTTAAGGGCCACATAGATTTTGACTTCAGCAAACGCGGACCTAATGGACCTACTACTTTTAACAAAAAATCTTAAGCCCTTACCAGATACCAAAAAAGTGTACCTTAAGTTAGTGTACCGCTAAGAAAACATTTACAAAAATGCGTTAAGTCAAAGCTGAATAACAAATTTTACTAATGTTTATACTGGTACATTAGAGTTAATCAAATTATTGTGCTCAATTAATTAATTTTACTAACTAAATATACGTGTAAAAGCAGTAAAACCCAGAATGTAAAAAAAAATAAACTTAAATATTTTCTATGGGTACCTATTTAAATACCACTTTGGTAGGTAAATACGTATAATCCATCTTCTATGGCTACAGTGAATCTAGCGATCCCCACGGGAAGCCGAATACCTACTGAATAAGAAGGAATACAAAGGGTTACAAAAACCTACCCCTTTAAATACCGACGTATATTGTGTACACATAACTTTATGTGTAACCTACCCTGTTGCAAAGTTGTTCAAACTTTTATCGATAGCAAAAAACATGGCTTAAACTTATAATAAATGGAAATTGAATAAATAATATTCGGTTTCAGTTTCTAGAAGAGGGCGAAAATGTATTTTAATAACGTGTTATAAATTATTGCTCATTATTCTTTTGGTGAAAAATACTCACTTTAAAAATGTACTGTTTTTTACAATTAAAATAATGAGGTAAATAATTCCTTTGCGTGCGGTGGTGTAACGTCGTGTTATCACAAGCAAAAGATGGAATATTCTAAAATTCAGACATTTGAGAAAAATAAACATGGAGACATACAGACACGCCCCTCGTAATTCAAGCGTGCGTGAATTTTGACCCGGTGACAGTGTTTATAATTTAATCATCCATAGATCAGTCCATTCTCAGATCGCTACTTTCATAAGCGTCTTCAATAGTTTTCACGTGACTGCAACAAAATATCGTGTAATGCGGGCTTTAGGCATCGTGGCACAGGACTGCCGGCTGCGAATGCTAGCGAACTATTAAATAAGCCCCGCCCTTCTTGCGCGTGGCAAGAGACATGCGTCTGCGCATTTTTTTTTCCTTGAAGTCCGGCTTTAGCATCTCGAGAGTCTTAATATTGAAAATGTCTCGGGACTTTTGAAATTTCCTAGTGACTAGTGACTCTAGTTTTATTGGACATTTCCTGATTAGATTTGATGTTCCTACGTCGATAAGCTTTGTTTATTTTCTGGGTAATTTTCAACATAAATAAACAATATTCAAATCATAAAATTAACAATAATCCAAAGAGAATGGAATCACATTTCATGTGTAATTATCAAATGAATGTGTAAGTAGCAAATGCATTACTTAAAAATTGAATTATTTTTCTATCTGTCAGATTGTCAAAGAAAACAAAATGGACATATCATTAGTGTTGCGAAGGCAGTAAAATTTTTTACCCCACTTTGCCCATCTAATGATAGAACTAATGAAAATCGGATCTTGGATTAAACAACGCCGTGGTGGACATTTGACTGACATTATCTTTAAAATATCAAATATTATTAAGATGATATAAAAATACCCGTTTTATGTAAAATAAAATTTGTTTTATAATTTAAGTTCAAAGTTCATTAATTCAATTACTCTTATTAAATCCCCCTTTACTTATCTACTATGTTGTGTTAATCAATGTTTCCACGCGCAAAATAAAATTTTAGAGAAATTAACAAACAGCTTTTTTTTACCTTAAATTTGTGTTATGGTTATATTTTTTCTCATCTAGCAACATTACGCGGCGACTTCACGAATGCGCGCGGCGAAAGTGGGGGGATTTTCGGAAATAGTTCGATGTGTTTTAATATGTTTCTACGCTCCTTCTGGACTATTCTTAATTCTATGATTCAAATAATCTTCTTTAAAAGTGTTCTTCATTTATAAAAATTAAGATCGTAAGACGGATTTTTTTTATTTATTGCAAAAATCTACTCAATTCACTGTAAAATAAATCAGATTTTTCGAACTCAAATTATTTAGCATCTTAAAATATTGAAAACCATTTCATTAGTATCTTGTATCATTCCTCCCTCGAAGCGTTTTGGGTCTGTGTAGGGTAGATAAAGTGATCCCAAGGCTTTTGGGGGTCTGCGCAATACCAGAAAATCCCTTCCGCCTGATCATACAAAGGCAAAACCACCCTCAGACCTTTCCTTAACATCGTATCTCAAAGCCTCGCGTTTATTTATATTTGTTTGAGCATCCACGCTTTTTGTTCTTCAATTAAAATGCTACTTATCTCACTAAAACAATGCAGTGGTTGTGTAAATAGAGCACCGTATTATCATAAGTTCAAACCCCACAGAAAAATTAAATTCAGTTATTTTGATTATCATAATTACCTGCTTCCAAATCTTTTGTTGTTTACCTTTTAATAAAGTGAACGGTTTAAAAACATTTCAGTTTGAGATTTTTTCCAATCCGAATAATAACATATATCAGCATAATCATCATTACCCTACCCGCAAGCAATGGTGCATAGAGCACTATGTTGGCACTCTAATTGCAGCGGATTATTTTTGCTATATGAAAGATAAGGTGATCAATCTTACGCTTCAGGTACCTGACCAAAAACAGTAAAATATTGCAATGTTAAACCACCATTGAACCAAATATATCACCTTTTTTTTTTTTTTTTTCTTTTCCTGTCACAAATCAAACCCGGAACCTCAAAAAATTATTATTATTGTGGATAACTTATAAAGCGCCATTTTCGTAATATAATAATAATAATAACACCTCAAGGGCGCTTTACAAAGTGATATATAAAGATACAAATTTAACACTTATTTGTTTATAAATTTGTTTAAACCACTTAATTTTTTTTTTAATTACACTTAGACCGGTTTCGAGGTTACTACCTCATCGTCAGGAATTTAACTTTAATTTAAATTCCTGACAATTCCGACCTCGAAACCAGTCGAAGTGTAATTAAAAAAAAAAATTAAGTGGTTTATACAAATTTATAAACAAATAAGTGTAAAATGTACAAACACAAGCTTATACTGTTTTTTTTAAACATTGTTTTTATTTTCCTGTCAAATCATCGTGTACTTTTCTCATAATTCTTTTTCTCATAGATATGTTTGTATCCATTTTGAAATAACTAATAGATTCAGTTGGTTCGTCTCTTGTTAATTGGATTTACTTTGATGACATAGATGGTAGTTAACTCCGTTTTTCCCGTTGACGAAGGCCTATTGAAGGCAATCGACCGGTCTTTGATTAAAAATGTCAAAGAAAGGCGGTTGTTCTGTTTGAAATCAAGTTTGTCGACGGGCTTTTGCCAGTCAAGTTATTTCTTTTCAAGTGGTCGATAGATGCAAGAAATGGTACAGCGCTCCAGTCCAACTTGTAATCAGTGCAACGACTTTTTACTCAGTAAGTATAAAAAAATATTATATCGACAATAAATATCAAGTAAACGTGTAAAATTCATTGTTCCTAGAGTTATAGACGTCAGATGTTTAATTTTATTTTTAAAAAAAAACTAAAATACGTGTTTCCTCAAATGAGCATCTGAAGTCCATTGCTGATAATTTAAATATCTTATCAAAAAAAAATCAAGATACGCTGCGATTTGAGTACTTATGCAGTGCCCTATAGACCACTGGACGTGGAAAGGTATAATTTTATATCTTAATTAGTTAACAATAATACATTGAATGTATGCTAAAAAAATCCCTCTGCAAGCGGTGATGTAACGTCGTGTTATGCACACTATGCAATATATGAGATATTATAAATGAAACGAAATAAAAAAATTCACAGCTATTGGAGTGCCGATGCAATGCCCTATGAACTACTGGGTGCGGATAAGGGATACTGGGTGATTATAACATTTTTTGTTTGTTTATTTGTCGTTTTATTTGTAGAATCACTTTGTAAAGCACCCTTGAGGTATTATATTACGAAAATGGCGCTTTGTACGTTATCCATAATAACAATAATGACAGAAAGAGTAAAGAAGGAATTAAAGACGCATATGGAGTATCTTTTCATAAGGTTCTATCTTGGATGAGAAGGTTGTATTTGGACAAAAGGCTTTACTCGTCCGGTAAGTAAGGTGAGGTTTCTGTCTGCAATAAAATTGATGGTCACTCTCCGGACAATGTCTAATGATTCCATAATTACGAGAATAGTCTTCGGATGTGGGCACATTCACAGACGAACGAGTACATATGGATGACCGTAGCATATCCACACTAAATAAGGGGACAACCGCTCTTCGAGCATTATAATTCTTTTACACAAATTAAATAAGATATTACAAGAGAGAAGAAGAACATTTAAGAAAAGGTAATATAGAAGTCTAGGCATCTACAGGGCTTATGACCTGTCAATGGCTGGTTTAAGTGGCCACGTTACACACTGTGTAACATTCACCATTCTGCCTATATTTGAACATCTATATTCCTTCAATTCTTTCACCTGTTGATGTTTGTGAAGTTAAAGAGCTGAAACCCTTACATATGCCCTGTAGATGCCTAGACTTCTATATTACCTTTTCTTAAATGTTCTTCATCTCTGTTGTAATATGTTAATATAAACAGCTCCCCAGGGAGTTGAATCCAGTCCTTGTCTACGAAAATTTGGACAAACTCAAAATATTGTTAATTAAATAAGATTTAAAAATTATTTTATTTTAAGATTCCTACGCCTAGTGCATTAGTGGCTAAAATATTTTCTTACTATGCTTTATTATTTATTTATGGATGTACTGCATAAAGACACATACATAATATATATTTTTACCAGGGAATCCATGTAACATTAGAACATTTTTTAACATGAATACGAAGACCTCTTATCATGTAAGTCTCCTTACATGGCTCAGCTTTTCTGAGATGGTTTTTTTTTGCAATATATAAATATATATATTTTTTAAATATTAAAAAAAAAAAATTGCATTAATAAGTATATATATTTAATACCAAGGAATCTATATAAAACTAATGAATTAGAATATGATTACGGAGCGTTTTCTGGTTCGGATAGTTACCAACCATGTAACATGGCTAAGCCTGTTCTAAGATGGAGATTTTATATTTTTAAAAGTATAAGTAGTTCTGTCCTAATATAACAATTACCAAAAAAAGTAAAACTTCTTAGTTATAAACGCATAGCTTATCAAATGTAAACAACAACAACAAACCATAACTCCGTTTCCCCGTAAGGGTAGGCAGAGAGGGTAGAAAGCTACATCACTCTATATTTATTTATTTATTTACATCCATAAGTTTATTGTACATTATTTGAGACCTAAGTCCTGTATTGTACATTGAAAAAGTCCTACGAAAAAAAGCATTTTTAACATACGATGGTTTACTTATTGGTACATGAAACAGGTGGTACCGTCTACAAATCCTGACTGGCGCATGTTATTATACTAGGTAGTTCTGTACAGTCAACTATTCCTGTCATGATTTTGTGAAGCAGTAGTTGGTCCGCACACACTCTGCGGTATTGTAGAGAAGTGATTTCATGGTAGATGGAGGCAGTGAGAGTTGATACATAAGAAATAAATTTGCGATATTATAAAATAAAATCAATTACACATTTTTTTTCGCTTGTCATAATGGATCAAACGTTTAAAATTTTTTTTAAAAGTTTAAAGTTTAAATTTAAAAAAATTTTAAACTGCTGCATACTAAATTAACCAATAGTCAAACAAGAATAACAAATACCTCTCCTACTAATTTTTAAATTTTTATTTCAGAATATAAGTACGAAATCCTAGGTATACAAAATGTATATAATAACTATTCTGCTAAATGTTTATTTTTGTAAATTTTTGATATATTTTTTAAGTTGCCAGAATTCCACTCTTCCACGCATTTGTAGCTGCAAGACGATTGGTAATCTAGCTTCAATAGGTAAATGTTATCAACCATCAAATATTCAAATTTAGTAAATGAGGTCTAGAATTCCAACCATCCATGTGCTCAGTAGCTGCAAGACTTGTTGTTATCTAACTTCTATTTTTATGAATTTGTTTTTTATTTAATTTGTTTAAATATCACTAAATCTCTAAACTTTATTGTCAAATAAAAAAAAAATGTAAATAAGAGCTAAATTTCTTATTGTTTATGCGCTCTGTAGGTGCAAGACGTGCCGTAATAAGCTCCTGTATATCATAATTGGAGACGAGGAACAAGAATCCCAACCGTTCATGCGCTTTGTAGCTACAAGACGTGGTGAGATATTTATTTATTTTACAGCGCCCTTGAGATAATTTTCACAAAAACGGCGCTATATAAATTATTCAAATATATATACATATCAAATACGTAAATTTTGTAAATAGGGTCTAGAATTCCAACCATCCACGCACTCAGAAGCTATAAAAATTATTGTGATCTCACTCCTATTATTAAAAATGTTTTTTTTTATGATGTAAATCGGAGCTAGATTTTTTACCGCCCATGCACTCTGTAGCTGCAAAACTTGCTGTATTCTAGCTCATATCTGTTAAAATTTAAACATATCATAATCAGAAACGAGGAACTGGAATCCCAAACGTCAAATATGTAGCTGCACGACTAGCTGGGATATTTATTTATTGTACCTTGAGATGATTTTCACCAAAAAACGTGCTGATAAATTATCCAATTATAATTTATAACCTGTTTCGTATAAAAGTTAGTATATTTGGTTCCAATTTATGTAAATTCACCTGCTCGGAATTTCATATCAATTCGCACAACGGGTAACAAATAAAACTCAACAAAAAATAAGCAAAATTTAGTATGCTGCTCAATTAACGAGTTCTTGTTGCTAAAATGAAACTCTGCGCACGTGTAACTCATGTTTTACACGTGGACTACATTCAGGGTCGGTGCAAGTACTAATTGTCCTTGCATTATTCTCTCCAGACACGAAACAGCCATATTTCAGGCTGGCACATCATAAAACAGGGCTGGAGTACAAACCCACTTTGCTTCCGAACCCCTCGCAATTTCACGCCAGACAAACTGCAGCTAACTACACAATTGTGCAACTAAATTTTACCAATGGAATTCATTCGTTGTTCAATGAAAATAGTAAGATTAAAAATATTAAAAATACTAATTCAGATCTTTATAAAAGGGTTATTTTATAGAGGCTGTATTGTCGGGTTTCAGGCGCAAATTAGTAACCAACATTTTACTAGTTGTGAGATTGCACTTTTTAAATTAAAAGCTCATCCCAAATCAACAATTACAGTGGTGCCTCACACAACGAACTTAATTCGTTCCAGGAGCAAGTTCGTTATGCGAAAAGTTCGTTATGTGAAACGCGTTTCCCCATAACAATACATGTTAAAAAAAAAAATTCGTTCTGTAGCATAAAATATGGTAAGATGACATAAAAAAAAGATAAATTTTTTGTTATTATTTTTATTTAGATACATCTAAAAACATAATGAAAAAAACACACATTTTTTAATTTTAAGAAATAATCGAATCTTGCACATCTTCATCCATTTTCCGCTTTTTGGCCGATGGTGCAGTGAAAAACCTGTCCAAAGTCGTTTGTTTCTCTCTTTTCTTCAACATCTGCCGGAAATAACGGACAAGAGTATCGGAGTACAGGTCGTTGATCCTGTTTGCTTCAGCGGAATCCGGATAGTGGGCATTGGTAATTTCCTGAACTGCTTTCCATTTGACCAGGATGTTCTTGATGTCAGCAGTTGGAATTGGTTGATTGTTTGATTGTTGCTCCTCGTTATCAGATGACGCTTCCCTTTGAACATTGTCCTGTTGTTGGGCCAGAAGTGTTTGGAGCTCTTCAGTTGTCAGCTCTTCTTTGTGTTCCTCAATAAGCTCCTCTACATCCTCTTCAACGATTGCTGCGACACGTGCGTAAGTAAGCGTACTGCTCAGTGACTAACGACTGCTTGCGCGGAAGGATGCAATAAATCGGCAGTGATCGTGTGAAGTGGGCGACTTCGTTGTGTGAAGCGAAGTTCGTTGTGTGAAGCGAAGTTCGTTGTATGAATCGTGAAATGAACGAAAAGGAAGTTCGTTGTGTGCAGCGTTCGCTGTGCGAGGCGTTCGTTATGCGAGGCACCACTGTAAATTAAACCACTAATTGAATATTATAATATTTACTTTCTTGTATTGATAAAATATGGCATGTTTTTATTACCTTTTTAAACAACAATAATTTAATGACAATTATGAAAAGATCTCATGTTTCGCAAATTTGAAGTTATCAACTTGTGCCTGAAACCCGGCTATTAAGACTACCTAATATTTAGACTTTCACAGTAGGTAGAAATCTATTATTGCATTTCTAAATAATTTTTGATAGGTACAAAGTTTGATAAAAATACCAATTAGTTTTTTTATAATCGACTAGATAACTTCTAAGCGGATTAAATATTTTGAAGTATTTTATTATCTGTGTCCAGACGGATAAAAAATACAGTTTTGTATATGAAATAGAACCAAACATTTTCTGTGTTTTCACTTTACTCTATTGTACTGTTTCTTTTACTTATGTTATAACTGTCAACTGTTAACTTTAATAAACTTTCGTATTCCACATACACCAAAAAGGCTTAATTTTTTGTTTTACAGTTATCATCGTCGTACGAATTAATTATTGAATTCACCAATTATTTGCATACAGCGCCTTGCAAATCAATAGAGTGATGATTTAGATTTATTTTTTACCACGCCGCTAATGATCGAGTCCTGTGTTTTGAAAAAGAATTAACAATTTAAAATTTAAATAATGATTAGTTCTTCACTTTTGTTTTAACTCTTTACTCTTGTGTGTAAAATCTTTTTTTAAATTTATTATTTTTTAGTATTAATATTTATATAAACCATAAAATAAACTTTTTAACTTTCCCCTTAAATCACATTCTTTTTCTTTCTTTTTTTCTCTTTTTTTTTCTTCTCTTCCCCTTTTTTAAACTGCTGTTTTCTGTAATTTACCTTTATTTTTAAATACGTAAATATTTATATTTGTTACAGATGTAATATTTTTTTTATATATGAATACTGTTTACAATCGTATAATTTTCTTGATGTTTTTGTTCTTTTTTTAATATTATGCAATTTTTTTAATTTTTATTTTTCACAGGTTTTATTGTCATTATGTAAAAGGTTCATGGAACCGTAAATAAATACATTTTGTACAAATTGGCTACAGCCGTTGATAAATATGTAAATCAATATCACTGAAAAAGTGCGGTTCAAATAATGCATACATTACAAAAATTGCGTAAGCAAAATCGTGTGCAATAAATAAAATTTAAAATTTTAAGATGCCGACTCATGTGTAGGTTCAACATCCTTAAGATGATATTTTTTTCAATAAAAACTGCTTAATAAATCATCTTTAATAAAAAATAACCACAAATAACAAACTTTTCCTTCACACGTCCGCTCTTTGCATCTCTTCGTGGAACTCAGAACTCAAACTTTAAAAAAATAACAATAGTACAAAAATCCACAGCCATTAAATAACTTTGGGAGCACAAAAGGAGCATAAATCTAAGATGGCCGACAGTTTAGGGGTGGGAGTGGACAGCAGGAAGGGCGAAGGGGGGAGAATAGATGGGGGATGTAACAATTCTCATTGGCCGGCAATGGGGATGATACAATAACTCATTTATCACTGCCTGTCAGAGCAGGTAGCGTCTTTCAAATTCATCCCGAATTGAAATATTGGCTATCCTAAAAAACAAACACGAAGAAACCATCACGCCGTTTCCTTGTAAGAATAGGCAGAGAAGATAGAACGCCATATCACGATGTCTTTGCATACGGATCTCGCTTCCTCTGCATTCATTCATTTTCTCTTTCAAATAAATAATGAAAATTCTGAATTATTCTGACTTTTGGAATGTCCGTCTTTTTTTTTGGATTTGGTCGTGCAATGTCTTTCTCGGTCTTCCTTTATTTCTGCATCCATCAACATTCGCACCGTAATTTTTTTTAGCCGCCTTTCGCTGTCCATTCACTCTACGGCTCTGCATTTCCAAATCAACGCTGAGCACCTTACTTGATTTTGTCAAAGATTCTTGTCTCAGCCTTGCATAATCCTATCCTAAAACCTTTACATTTAATCATTTGATGGTCCCTATGTACCCCTGTATACTTGTTTAATTTTATCTAGGTTTAACTTATATATTTTTTTTTTAACTCGTCAAATTAACTTTTTTTTTTTTAACGGATATTCGATCACACAGTTTTTTCCATCATTAACCTATCCGAGCCTGAAAGTACATAGAGCACTGCATTTTAAGCCAAATGCAGCGTATCTCGATCATCTGTTACAATAAGGTAAGGCGATTAGACTTAAGCTTCAGTAACCAGTTTCGAAAGAGTGAAATATTTAAGTAAATCACCTTTAAAAACAAATATTTTATATTAACCTCCCCCGAACCTTTGAACCTTAAAATTAGCTAATGGAATCTTTTTTAATGGAAATACTTTCAAAATTCGAGCTTTTTAAAATACCTTCTCTTTCAATTGATTCGATTGTGAAAAAAACCTTGGAATAACTTTTATAGTTAACACCTTAACTCCCACCTATTCTGCAAGTGATAACATATTACGTCGTTCTAATAACGTTTTAAAAAACACATTAAGTCGTTTCTTACGATTTTATTGATCCTTTGCACGCAAAATAGTGTTATATGATTCGCCTACATTAAACACCTAGGTACAGTGGCCTTATTCTATAACAAATTCGTTTCTTTATATCATTCCTATCGTATGGGAGAGAATGAGAGCGAAATACGATTTTAATTGCGTAAGAGTGAGATGGATATACGACGAACGAGCAAACTGACAAATCGAAATGGTGACAGAAAAAACTTGCAGAGCATTAGCGGTTCGTCCATAGATTGGATTGAACCAAACCAGCAAACCGACACGCCGTTTCACCGTAAGGGTAGGCAAAGAGTAACTCTGTCTTTGCATACAGATCTCGCTTCCTCTACATTCATACATCTTCTCATGGGCGCGCGCCGATTATACCGAATTTTGACATGTCCGTCTTCAAGTGTTTGTTGGATTTGGTCAAGTCATGTCTTTCTCGGTCTTCCTCTATTTCTGCATCCATCAACATAAGCATCGTTAATCTTGCTAGCCGTTCTTTCGCTGCCCATTCCCTCCACATGTCCAAACTAATGCGTAGTTCATTTCTTGATTTTGTCGATAGTGCTTATCTCAGGCTTACATAATGTACGGATCTAAACATTTGTGCATCTATCGTATATAGTTTTACTACGTATTCTCCTGAGACATCGCATTTGGACAGCATTCTGCCTACTTTAATTCCTGTTTTTTCAAGACCATACTGACTCCCATACATCAAGGTAGGCGCCAGGACTCCATTGTAAACTACTTATTTGAAACCCATGCTCTCCTAAAAAAAATACCTCTAAACTATCGGAACTTTTTTTACATAAAAAATCCGCTGTTAGTTAATAGTATTCATTTAAAGTTTTACCAAAATCAGTTATATATTTTTTTTTAATGCGCCCTTGAGGTATTTTTTATTATGGATAACTTAAATAGTGCCATTTTCGAATATATATATATAAATATATATATATTTATAGTTGGATAATTTATACAGCGCCATTTTTGTGAAAATCACCTCAAGGGCGCTGTACAATTAATAAATATCCCAGTACGTCTTGCAGCTACAGAACGCATGAACGGTTGGGATTCTAGTTCCTCGTTTTCAATTAAGATCAATCAAAAATTATAAAATGTAGGAGCTAGATTACAGGACGTCTTGCAGCTACAGAGCGCATAGACAGTTAGAAATTTAGCCCCCATTTACAAATTTTAAATATTGACGAATAAGTTTATTGTATTAATGAAATTTAAAAAAATTTAAAATATGAGTAATAAAAAGGAGTAAGATTACAACACGTCTTGCAGCTTCTAAGCGTATAGATGATTGGAATTCTAGACCCCATTTGCAAAATTTAGGTATTTTAAAGTTGATATATGAAAGCTAGATAACCAATCACCGTGCAGCTACAAAGCGCATGGACGACTGGAATTCCAGCAAAGTTAAAATGATATCAATAAATTTACAAAAAATAGAGCATAGCAGTAAACTTATCAAGTGTTCATGCCAAGAAGTAAGCAATAAAAAACTAAATAAACAAAACACTGTTTCAACTCCATGGTCAACAAAGGGAGATAGATGTCCGAATAGAAGCTTTTGTAGATAGTAGGTAGATACCGTCGCCATGTGATAATTTCTGGAAACGCACGTGTGTAGTTACTGGGGGATTATGCCTATTGTTCCAATGACTTGGTGTCCATTTTACTCCATATTATTTCGTTTTATGAGACGCAACATTCCTGTTCAATTCACTTTTTACGTAATATAATACCTCAATACCCACATACAAGGTGATTCTATAAATAGATAAATTTAATTGAAACTTTTAAATTTGTAATTTAGAAATGGTCTAAAATAAAAATCATCATCACCAAACCCCATCCACTTCCGATAGTGCAAAGTGCACTTCATTAGTAAAGCACATACATTGTATCTCGATCATGTGTTACCGGAAGTTAAGGTGATCAGTCTTACGGTTCAGGTGCTAGTCTAGGGACAGTAAAAAATTGTCGTGTAAAACCACCTAAATTTAAAAATAACCTTCCCAGGAATCGAGCCCTAGACTTTATAAATGGTAGGCGAACACGCCGACCACTACACTACTAGGCGGACTTATCTCCACTCGATTTCCTTATTTAGGATTTTTGCCTGAGAGTAGACAACGAGTTGAAAATACATATCTAGAATTCTGGTTCACAGAACACATGTTGCTTCCAAAAATATTTTTTTTCATGTTATTGTAATTTTTTTTAGGTTTCCGCTTTACAAAATTTATGAAAATAAAAAGTGTATGCGTACTCTTTGCTTGCTTTAACCTACAATAAATATCGTTAAAACTCAATTTCTACTTACTTCTCCCGTTTTTTATAAGAAATTATTTATTTATGTTTTTTACACTCTGTTTAATATTATGATCATAAATTACATCCTTAAACTTTAGCGTGAGACCGCAAGTACGTTACTCATAACTTTTTATTGAAATATCACCCAGTTGATTTACGATATATTTTCTAGTATCTCCTTTCGTATTGCACCCAAGACAGTCACTTACTTCCTCTAACTTTGTCCTACAAACCATTTTTCATAAGCTTCGCATGTAAAATAATAAAATATTTTATTACTGAAACTCGTAAATTACTTGAAATATTCTTCCGTAGACTAATAACAACATGATGATTGAAATTGAATGCACCAATATAATATTTAGCATCGCAGCGTCATAAACACATAAATTAACTACATATGTATCATAATGGGCCTTTTTAAAGTTAAGTTTGAAAATAGTGGTAGGATAATGATGGTATAGCAAAAAGTATTACTTATAAACCTAGCATAGAGTAGAGGAAAATGTATGAAGAAAAAAACTGCCAATAAGTGGATCAATCAACTTTCGAGAAGCACAGACGAGGCCAAAACATTTTGGAAGCTTAAAACGTCTACAAACTCAGGCTCTCTCGGGGCATGGATGCATGAGAGAATATCTGCCTTGCTTTGGGCTGCGAGACGATAGTTGCTGTCCATGTGATGGCATCAATGAGCAGACTGTAGAACAACATCTTCTAATATTCTGTCCAATGTTCGATAGGCCGAGAAGGGAGCTTTAATGCAAAGCAAACACTCGGATTGCTGCGACTAATAACCTGGCTGAGCTTCTGAACTGTTCGATTCATTACAGGGACGATCAAGCAGGCTAAGTTATTTAATGGTGGTATCTAGCTCCTTTTGTTTTTTGTGTCCAACTTTTACGACTTTTTTATTTGTATTATTTGTTAGTGTAATATTTCTAGAGTTATTTTCTTTTATTTGATTCTGGTTCTATTTTTATTATTGTTATCTACGGTGGAAAATGTAAAAGTCAACTGAATATAATATAAGAAAAAAAACCTTTCATAGAGTTACACTCGGTTTAAATCTGGGATCGCAACCATAGAATCTTATACCTGCACATCAAATGGTATAACGCTGGAATAAGCATGCGATCTGTCAAAAGTAATATTTTTCGGTAATCAAAATGGATAGTTTATCAGATTTTTTTAATGTTTAAACAATTTTAAAGTCCTGCGACCTTCTTCAAGTGATTTTTTATAATTTGTTTTAACAATATCTGAAATGTTATAGGTTTGTATGTATTTTAATTAATTGTGATAAAAAAGAAACACGAATAAACTATATAATTTGTAACAGGTCATAAGCCCTGTAAACGCTCGAATATCGATAATCATGAATTTGAAAAAATACTACCTCATCTCTGTAGGAATATTGATAAAAAAAAATATATATACCTACTCCCCCTCGGGAGAAATCCAGATTTGTGTATGTACAAAAATACACATACCAAAAAATAATGTTGTGTAATAAGATCTGGTCAAAATATAAGTATAAATAAATTGCAGAATCATCTGCAGGCGATTACTAGTACTTAATTTAACTCGGAAGAGTCTTAAATACATAAAATAAAGTAATATGCTAATTAAAAATACTTAACTTCAATATCAATACATAGATGGTGCTCCAACACGCTAGTGAATGGTTTCTCATTTAATAAGATATATACAAGAATCAAAATGGTACCTGTGTCGATATTCGCTAATAAGCGGAATGGGGAATGTTGTAAAACGTAAAGTGGCCACTCAACCCAGCCAATGACAGGTCATAAGCCCTGTAAACGCTCGAATATCGATAATCCTGAATTTGAAAAAATTCTACCTCATCTCTGTAGGAATATTGATAAAAAAAATATATATTTATATAATTTGTTTTCAGCTTCTCCGCTTCTTCCTAATTTTGATTTGTTTTTTTTTACGATTTTTTCCATGTTTTTTGTCTACTACACGACAGTAGTTTCGATTTGACTTAGACGTTTGTTCGTTGTTGTTATAAAAGTTTCTGCGCACGCGCACATATCAGTGTTGACTATTTAAAAAAATGAAACATGAAATAGCCAGTGAATTGTTATTCCGGGTAATAAATATTTTTATATCGGTTATAAATAGTTAAATAGGGTATAGTTATTTCTTAATGTAAACCTGGTATAAGGAAATCTAATAAGTAATGCCTAATGCGTATCAGTGACTTATTCGTCTTTGTTTACTATTGTTTCTTTCATAAATTAATAATCTATTGTACAGTTAAGTAAATTAATCAATAAAATGTCCATGAATAAGAGCATTAAATGTTTCGACATTAAAAATTAAAATAAGTAATAAATATCCACACTTATACGTTTATAATTTTTTACACACCACTTTAATTTTAAGTTACATTTTGACTGGTTTTGAGGTTACTACCTCATCGTCAGGAATTAAACTAACTTATATAACGCGTTGCTATTTATATTAAAACATATTGTATGAATAGACAGAAAAATGAAAGAAAGAGAGGGGAAGATAATAAAATGAATTATAACGGGAATATTTTTAAAAGAGTACTCGAAGTTAAATTTAATTGATCATTTGTGATTTGAAGTTTTTGATTAATGGCTTTACTTATTTCTAATAATTCTTAATTGTCTAAACTAAAACCATTTTTATTGACATGCGAAATTTCTACACCCATTTCTTGAATAAAATCATGGTTTCCGGATAAAAGATGATTTGCGAATTCTGAAAAAAAAAATTCCTGAGACATCTTACTCGTATATGTTCTTTGGTTCTAACTCTTAATTTACCTGAAGTTTTTTCATATGGAAATTTTGGACAATTTTAATATATAAACACATAAGTGTAAAATGTCATACCACAAAGGGAATAATGTTTCTGATAACAATTATAAACATTTAAATTAATATTCTTTGTTTAAACCACATATTATTTATTCAGTTGCCTACCGGTGTCAGGGCTGTAGTGTACTGCTGTAAGGAATAATTTAAAAATTAATATACCTAAACCTTCGAGTAATGACCTAATAGTCACCCATTCTAGGTCTAGAATTCCAACCGTCCATGCGCTCAGTAGCTGCAAGACTTGTAATCTAACTTCTATTTTTATAAATTGCTTTTTTATATTTTTTTTAAATATCACAAAATCTCTCAACTTTGTAAAAAAAAAAATCTAAATAGGGGCTAGATTTCTTACTGTCTATGCGCTCTGTAGCTGCAAGACGTGCTGTAATCTAGCTCCTGTATATCATAATTGGAGACGAGGAACAAGAATCCCAACCATCCTTGCGCTCTGTAGCTGCAAGACGTGGTTGGATATTTATTTATTGTACAGCGCCCTTGAGGTGATTTTCACAAAAACGGTGCTATATAAATTATCCAAATATAAATAAATACGGAGAAAAACCATTTTATGATTATTAACCACGAAGTTAATACAACGGGTCGTAGGTACTTGGGTTGAGAATTACAAGCACAAACTAAAATCGTCCATTACACATACCCCCGTGAAAATTTTTAACGCTTATCAGTTCACGGTTTACCTCTTTCTTCTAATTCTCATAGCGTCCTTTGAATTCACATCAATAAATCCTCTTCCTTCTCTAACTCACAAAGTGTCCATGCGGCTCGACTGTGGAATTATCTCCCATTCAATATTAATGATGATCCTTCAGTATCTTTATTGAAATCTCCTTTCTCTTCCTTAATCTGTCCTCTTCTCTTTTTTCCTTTTTATCCTTTTTTTTCCGTTGAGTAGATACTAGTATTGCATAAAAGTAATTTTTATACAAATATTGTTATTTCTAACATAATATATAAAATATATATAAATACATATGTCTGAATTTTACCTCTTTAAATTAGTTTTTTTTTTCTAAATATGATTTTAGTTTTGATTACCTGCTCAACTGTTCCATTATATAATTGACTTTATTTAATTGATCAAACCATAAATAAAATGTACATATGTTATTACTGTTATTATTATTATTATTTTAGAACCGTGTTTGTAAAAATAGCTGTACATTAAATATCTCAACACGTCTTGCAGCTACAGAGTAAAAAATCAATAAATCATCTCAACCTCATTTGCATTCTTTTTAAATTGACAACGAAGTGTTTTGATTGTTTATATCGATTTGTGGTTTCGTGGATAGTGTTGTCTGTCCGAGATTCAAACCCCGCTCTACCCCAACTTAATTCCCATTTTTAATAGTGTTTGAACTTGTCGGCCTCGTGGTGTAATGGTCAGCGAGTTTGCCTACCATGCAAGAGGTCTCAGATTCGATTCCCGCCATGATTGATGTGAAATAGATATTTCAATGGCTGTTTTTGCACTACAATATTTCATAGTCCCTAGACTGGAATCTGAAGCGTAAGACTGCTCATCTTGCCTTCATCTAACCAAAATTATCAAGATACGCTGCAATTAGTGTACCAATGAATGCCCTATGCACTATAAAGTGCGGAAGGGGAATGATGGTGATGTTGAGTTATTTAAAATTCAATGACCCCAAAAATTTCAATACACGAGTAAATCATTATAACGCAAAATAAAAAAAATAATAATTGGTTAAAAATTGATATTAGATTTCAACACTTCCTGAATCTGCAGAACGCATGGATTTTTGGAATTTCAGACCCTTATATTTTGAGAACAATAATATATTAAGATCAAGGAGATTAGAGCGCGAATTATTACTATGAGGCGCAAAATTCACATGCAGTTTTGTTTAAACTCTGTGTTGATATACAACACGGAGAATTCTAGCTTTTATTGTTAATGTCCCAGAACAGGACGCCTGTAATCTTCCTTTGTTGGTTTAGCATAAGGACTAAAGACTAGCGAGCTCAGTAAGCGGGGGATGAAACGATAATTTATTGCCAGCCTTTCGGCTTAGACTCTTGGCTCCGATTCTACTGCGTACTTTCAAAAAATAAATTGCATTTAAGATGTTTGAAGATCGTTCGCTTGTTGGATTGTAGGAAATTTATTTAAGGAATTGTCAGCAAAATATTTACAACTGCGTGAAGAACTCAAATATTTGAATTTATTGCAACAGAGGAACAGTTTTGAGATGGGAAAATGGAAGCCAAGGCGTTAACTGGGATAATGACCTATCATTGGCTGGTGTCAGAAGTCACTTGATGGGTCATCCTCATCTGCCGAAGTGTCCACAAATGCAGTTAACTTGTGATGATAATGATTTGAGGATGGCCACTGACAAGGCGATATCTGTCGCTGCACACTGGAGTGGCAAGGTCTAATGTCCGGACCTGATAAGTAAATAAGTAAGTAGAGGTTACTTTAACACTGTGTAACATTCACCATTCTGCCTATGTTCTGACATCCATAATTCTTCCATCTGTTCATTTTTTCATCATCATTCCATGACCTGAACTACCGAAGAATAGTCAGCAGTGGACGTGGAAATCTTCTCCATCTCTGTTGTAATATGTTAACTCAATTCAATTAAGCTCAATTGAATTATTTTGAATAACATGAACATGACAAACTAAAATTCAAGACGTACATTTTATAAAAAGACCAAAAATACATAAAGACTCTAGTTAATAGGAGAATCCGGCTCCGAAAAACCCTTTCGGATACATGGAACTGATCAACATTCGAAGCGATGTTGTTCAGCATAGCGATAACAAGCGATCCAACAGGCATAACCATCGGCAAGTTGGCAAATCGGAATATGAAACAATCTATGCTGACGTTACCTTAGGTAATTATTAGAAACATACGAACCAATGCTCATCATAATCTCGGGATTATCGACAATACCGCGCAACAATCGTTAAAAATATGAAGTCAAATACACATTCCCACTAGTCTCTAAGCTGGAGAAACTCGGTCGGGTAGAGCCAAAGATAATACCCGCACTGTATCATGTAGAGCAACACTTTTAGTAAATCTGAATCTTTATAGACAATTTCTCAACTTTTACCTGGCCGTTTTACTTAAACTCTGATTTTTACCTTCAAAATAATATTGCGTTCATGTCTGGTCTATATTCAGTGTTTAATTGTTCGTGACTTACATATCTTATAAGTGACATCATAAAACGTTCTAAACCTCATCACGTTTTAAACAGATCTATCCAACTTATCACGTAGCTGAAAAATTGACCTTAGTCTTCGTAAAGTAAGATAACAGCTAGATGTTTTTTTTTTCAAAGATAAAATCAACTGAGCACTTAAAAATACTCTGAACTCAGTAGAATTTCAAAACTAACAAATTATTTTACCCAGATACGTGCAAATAATAATAAAAAATGAATTTTTATTAAGCACAACCGCAACCACCAAATTCTTGAGATAATAGCCAGAAAAAAACTTTATATGCTAATGCATACTAATGTGTAATTTTTTTTTGTGTATTCGCTAGAAGCATTTTTCTCGGAGTTAGTCAAAGTAACTCTGTAGCTTAAAGCTAAAAGGCTGTAAGTCACATTTTTTGCAAAATTAGGATGGTTGAAATACAACCCACAAAATTATGTACATCTAAAATTGAGATAAATCACCATTATTATTTGTGATCTCACTGGGGATCGAACCTGGAACCCGTTTGCATGCGACAAGCTTCTTCGCTATTAACACCATTTGGCCGCCATGTTTTTGCTTAGTTTCAAAAAATAATTTTATTTTGATTAAATTTATTTTTCATAACTTCCGTATCCGCATCCAGTCATGGGGCAATTTTGTAATTTTTAATATTTTATTTTATTTATTAGGGATATCAACAGTAATACATGTAAAAAAAATGTAACAAATAAAATATACAGAGAATAAAACCAATAACAGATATCCACAGAAATATATTAAATACTCGTACAATACATACTAGTGCGATTGTGTTAGTGTAACTGTGTGAGAGGGTTGGTGAGTGGGTGTTTTTATGGAATGAGGGTGGATAGGTGTGTAAATATTATTGCAAAAGTGTCGAAAATAGTCTGCAAATTATTAAAACCGCCCAAAAGCCATAAAAATGTTTAAAGAATTAAGCAGTTTTTTTTCATGGAGGTAAACGTGAAATTGTTGTGCTTTCTTTTAGGAAAATAATAAATAGTTTTTAGTTGGTTTTGAATTAATTGTATTTTTAAAGGGATATTCACTAATGTACTAGTAATGAATAACTAGAAATAAACCTTGATTCCGCATAAGTTTTGTATTTTATTTATTTACTACGCATTTTCATTACGTCACTTCTAAAGTGCGTTCTATTTAAATAACTGTCTTTTGGATATCGTTAAGGAATTGAAGCTATTAAAACTAAGGCACGTAAAAATAATTATCATTGCATTGTCAGCGATTTGAACCTTATAGAGTTATTGTGTCATTAATCTAGACATTGTTTTGGTGCCTACGATGTAATTTAATTAACTTATATTATTAATTTGGTCAAAAGGTAATCAAAGTAACTATTAAAGAGCCTTCGAAAGAAATCGCCACTAGGCAGGAATATTTATAGCTAGCTTATAATCCAACATACATTTTATTTAAATCTATTATGGTGATATAAGTAAAACGAAATCGTATTTTATAATGCAACAAGTGTGAAATTTAAAATGAAGCCAATTAGGAGGATATTTCATGATTTTAGGTCGGCTTAATTAAATGATTTCAAACGCCTTCACACTGTGAGCGATTGCATAATTTGTACGCTGGTATTCATATGAGAATGTTCTAGATATCACCTATATATTAAATAATAAGATAGATTTACTATTCAGGATGTGGGAAGGTAATTATTTTTAAAGCGTCATCCGAGCTTGCATAATATTTGTATTAGCAAATCTCAAAAAATGTACTAAAAACGATCGCTGTACTTTGACAATGTTTTCGATACATACATACAAATATATTTTTAAATTCTGCTGTTTGTCGTATTAAAACAAACTACTTACTATGTTGAGATCTTTAATTTAGACAGGCGTCGTGGCGCAGTTGGTTCGACGGCCAACTGTGAAACTGGCGTCGGGTTCGATTCCCTCCAGTTGCAAGAAAACAATTCAAGAAAGATTTTTTTCTGAATTGGTCTGTGTGTCGTGGTGTATTTTTCATAACCTCCTTCCATATCCCCTCTGTCCCATCTGCTGATAAGCCTCAAGATAATAATAATTTGATCCTTTCAGACCTGAATTAGTTTCTATGGAAATAAAAAATATTTTTTATTATGTATGTAATAAAGGAATTGTTAAAAAAAAACGGTATTCAAATTTTTTATTATTTATTTATTTACTTATTGGTAGTTTTTTACACATTTTGGAGAAAAATTCCCTACTCTATGAGACTTAAATATATTTATTTTACAATTAGTATTATCTTACAATATCAGATGGTGATTCAATTAAATTACTTTAATTTTACAGAAATAATTGAAAAACAAATGCTTGAAATATCACTTAGAATTAGAAGGACAACAGGAATTCACTCCAAAATAAACAAGCCACTCAGAAGCCGGCTAAAAAACTTACTTTTATATATTATGCCGACTAGCAACATGAGCAGATAAAAAATAGAGACGCATTTAAGAATGCCAGTAAATAAAAAAAAAACCCACTGCTTTTTAATTTCGGTAGGTACGTGAGTAAATAAATCTTAAATTTCGTGGATATTTGAATATACACAATGGCCAAAAGAGTTGAGAAAGATTTGGGAATTTAAATATATTTTCTTATTGACTAGTGTCGTTTTAGACGGAAAGAAAGTCAAACAATTACGGTTTTGTCAAAATGGGTTGCATGTAAAAAAAAAATTATGCAACCTGTTTTGTCTATTTTAAAGAAAACGATGATTTTTTTCCCTTTTTTTCATAGATTCCTTTTGCACAGCTAATGGTGTATAAAGCACTGCATTGGTACACCAATCGCAGCGAATCTTGATCATTTTTGTTACATGAACGAAAGATGATTAGTTTTACGCTTCAGGGATTTTGAAATATTGTTGCGTAAAAACACTATTTTAAATAAATATTTTATGTGAACCACATCGGAATTTGAACACGAGACCAGGCATGGCAGGCAAACGCGCTGACCACTACACCACGATGCCGACGTTTTAATACTTGTTTATGACAATATTATAAATAAATATTAAAACATATTTAAGCCCGTAGTAAGGCGCCCTCGAGATGTAATCTAAATCAATATTCCACATCTACCATGCCGGGATTCGATCCCGAGACTTTTTAATAGCAGATAAACGCCCTTACCACTACACCCAATGTCACCGATGAAAAAAAAACCATTAATTTTACTTTTTTTGGTGCATCTGGCAATAAATAATACAAAATATTCATCATTCTGATCGCATCAAACAGTTTATCTGCTAGAAAAACCGTCTTAGTAGTAGATTGTGTCTAAAACAAGGATCGCGGAAGTTCTCTGCCTAAAGTAGTTTTTATTAGCTTGATTATGAGACGCGCATACCAACAATGCGATCAATATTCAACTCACTAATTTTACGACAATTGACACTCTGCTTAGCTGAGAGGTACTAAAAATAAGAAAACTGGCGTTATCAGGAGTTGCCAAACTGTAAAAAAAACACCGGAAAAATGTTTTTAAAACTAGTTCAAAATAAAATAAAAATATTTTTTTGGGTTCTCTTATTATTTTATGCTGATAACACCCGTCAAAACTTTTCTTAATCTTTAAGTTGAACGAAATCAAGGATACAGAATATAAAGGTTGAAAGTCAAAAATGGGAGGTTTGATGTAGAACATTTTTAAGTTTTTATACCTCTTGGACTTTAACTTATAAACATAAAAGAACCTGCATAGTAAAAATATCATAAACTGTTTTATGTTATCTAAAATGGTTTTTGTAAGTATTAAATTATCGCCTATTTTCCAGTATTAAAATGACATCATCTTTTTACCCTTCGTATGCATTTTTACTTGTTTAATTATTTTGGAAAGTAGATCATATTTAGACCGTCGTCAGATGCCAATATTTGTTGAAAACTGGCATCCAACCTTTATATCCTTTACTCTTTATATTTAAAAGTTCAACTACTCTGTACCTACCTTAAATTAATAAGCTCAAATAACTGGATTTTTTTTTAACGATCTGTCTTACATATTTTTTTAATTACTGGTTTCGTTGGACCTACACAGATAACAATAGATCTACATAGGTCGCCGTGGTATCAGATTTTTTTTTTACAGAATAAAATTATTAACTTTTTGAAAATATCGATTTAGTAGTTTCCTACCCCTGGCAGGGCCACCCAGACTGCTTAAAAAACAATTTAAACTTATTACGTTTCGTGAGGTGACAAACAATTGGTTTGGTTGTGATAGTAAATATTTTGTGCTTCCCATGTGGGCCAATCGTAAATTAATATTAGTAATAAATGTTGCGTACCGTTTTACTGGTAAAAGTTAATGACTAAAATATTAATTCCTAAGCTCCAATGATGAAAGCCTTTCGATACAATCATTGACTTATTTTATCCAAAAAAAACGGCATTCAAAAAATTTGATAGCGAGGGAGAGTTAAATATTTGAATAATATTTAGGTATTTCGTATGTTTTTCTAATAATACTTTTGATACAGAGTAAAAATCAAACTTCTCAACTAAAAAAAACAAAACAAACCATTACGCCGTTTCCCTATATTTACATACAGATTTCACTTCCTTTACCTTCATACATCTTTTCATGCACACGCGTGGATTATTCCGACTATTAACATGTCCATCTTTAAGTATTCGTTGGATTTGGTCATGCCATGTTTTTCTCGGTCTTTCTCTATTTCTGCATCTATCAACGTTCGCATGGTAAAAATTTTTAGCCGTTCTTTCGCTGTCCATTCGCTCTACATGTCCAAACCAACACAGAGCTTCTTTCTTGATTTTCTCGATAATGCTTATCTCAGCCCTGCATAATGTACGGATCTCAACATTTGACCGTCTATCGTACATAGTTTCACCACACGTTCGACAGCATTTAGCCTATTTTCATCCCTGTTTTTTTCCAAATGCATACTTACATCCTATACATCAGGGTCGGGGCCAGGACTCCATTGTAAACTGCTGAATTTCCTCTTGCGACAAATATTTATTTGCCAAGGTTGATTTAAGTGCGCCGTTCACTCTGTTCCCGGCACTCACCCTTCTTTTAATATTACTTCGGGAAATACACTGGCTACGTTTTTCACAGAGGGTGGAATACAAACTCTGTTGGCTTATGTATAAGTCACTGCACAACTCTGCTCCAGAATATCCAAAGGAATTCTGCATTCCAGATGAACTAGCTGACAGACGTCTTACGCTTAGATCAGCTACATCTACTTCGAAAAGAAAAGTCATTATACCTCTACGCAAACAGCGTACTAAACTCGGCGAACGCGCATTTGCGGTCGCAGGCACTACGGCATGGAATACTCACTCAGCAGAGGTCCGAAACTGTGAGAGTGAAGTGATGTTCCGGAAGAAACTTAAAACCCACTTGTTCTCTAAATCATTTGAATAAATTCTTAGCATGTGATGACAAGGTACATTATTTTAGTAAAAAAGTAAAAAAGTTCAAATTAAACTTATATATTTATATAATCACTTTGTAAAGCGCCCTTGAGGTATTATTTTACGAAAATGGCGCTACATAAGTTATCCATAATAATAATACAGATTTCATATCGAGGTTTTACTGACAGGATGCGTTAAGTCATTAAAACAAGTTCCGAGATAATCGCATTTAAAGCTTTTTTATTCTTTCAACGCATTATTACTCCAACTGTTTTCTGTTATTCAATTTTTTTTAAATGCTTCGAAAGTTTAATATTTATTCTAGGCAAGGCATAAAATTGAAACCAACATCTTGCACGTTGCGTCTGTATTAAAAAATATTTGAAATATATAAAGACTGTTGACTCAATGCTTTCAGTCAGTATGGCCTCGATATTTAAAATAGAATACGTCCGTAAATTTAATAAAATAAAATAAACGGTGAAGTTTGATCGATGTTTTGTTTGGAAATAATTAGGTTTATTTTGTATGTATAGAAAAAAAAGTCGGTTGTAGTATTTGCAATTGGGCCCTTTAAAAAGCCTCCGTTATTACTATTTTTATTAGGTAGGTAGAATCGCATTAATGCCTTAAAGAAATTGCACCTAGTTTAATGTTGATGACCGGTCATTTAGATGCATTATTTATATGGCGTACTCCTGGTATTCGCGACTTTATTCACGATTGAAAAGACATAAAATTTATAGTTTTATTGTCCAACTACGTGGATGAAATAAGCTATGCAATATCGTTTTGCAAATTTTACGACTTTTCAAATGTGCCAAGATGGCAAAATCGGACTTCCGAATCATATTTTTCTAATGCACGTCTAGTTGAGCTTTCGATTATTCATGAGGCCATTGGCTAAGAGATATTTTGAAATTTAATTTAAAAAATTAAAAGGAAATAAAAATCGATTCAATAATAAAATACAAGTGGTTTTGCCAAAAATAACAGTAATTTCACGTCAAAAATTATGTTTTAAAATGAAAAAAAAATTATGTGTGAACGGCATTATGAGTTTTTTTTTTTTTTTAATACAGTGAAACTAATCACGATTCCACGCAATAAAATCGCGCCTATCATCAATCGATCACATTAAAAAAGGTTTTTTTCTAAACATAGGAGTTATAATTGAATTTAAATTCCTTTCATGGCATTTATTGATAATATTATACAGTTTTAACATAATATATTAGTTATGTAGGAGTGAATTTTTGAACGAATGAGGAAGTTATGTAAGTTTTATTTGTTAATTGACTTTTTAACTAAGCCAAACAAATAATTTAAATATTTTTCTGTATCATTTCATTAGCGCTATGATTTTCAAAAGTTTCGTAATTTTGAAATCACACCGCGTGTGACGTCACAAGTTCTCTTTGGTGAGTTCTGCTGATTGGTCATTTTGCTTCCACAAACCGGGAACCTATCACAACGCTCTATCATAGGTGGATTCGGAAGAACTAGTGACGTCGTTCAAAGTACATAGTTGTTTTTTTTTCATGCGTTTTCAAAGAGCTTACCTACAATTTTTTTTTTTTTGCGCGTAAGAAAAAAAATTACAAATCCAATTTCCCGTAACATTGAACTTCCTTCATTTATTAAATATATTTTTTGAAAACTAACCGCAATAATATATCATACTGTTTATTTGAAATATCAACCACCAATAGATTTTTTTTTTAAAATATCTAGGTTAAAAATATTTTTGTACCAAACAATGACATAAATAAGAAAAATTGCAAATAATTTGAATATAAATACGCTTTAAGCTAGATTTCGTTTGGTTTTTTGGTAGAATTTCCAAAAATATTAATTTATTATCCTGCACACGATGGCATAGTAAAATATTAAATATTTATCGATGGTTTTTTTTCAAATCAATTTAATTCATTTTTTTGAAATTACCTACATTACAAACTCAAGAAATTACCAACATTACAACGTCAAGACGTACATAATATAAAAAGAAAAAATACGTTTAATTTTATTCGACTCTAAAAATTATAAAAAATATTATTTATTTTTAAGGTTTTCTACTTAGAATACTAATGTGACGCTCATCTCACTAGGCTATCTTTTAGATCCCCAAGTGAAGAAATCTGTTTACATTACGCTTCCAAAGTATATCTCAAGTGAGGCAAGTTGTAAAGTAGCGAATACACACAAGAAAAATATAGAAATAAAAACTCAACGCGTCGCGTAAATATAAGTATCCAGTAGGTACTGAAACATATGTTGTAAATAAATTTCAATGAATAACGTCAAAACACACGGCGGAGTTGAAACATTACATCAGCATATTACCATAGGCATTTATAAAAAGGAAGAAAGAAACGCCGAAAACAAATAAATTTACAAAAGCTGTCACCGTTACTCTACGTGACTTGCTTCTTAGAGGATAAAAATACAATTTGGCCGATTTTCCGACGCTAATAATCGTTCCGCTAACTGCCGTTAGATGCCACTGCATCGACTTATTTAATTGCGTTTTTATTACTGCCATCTATTGCGCAATATACTAAGCAACGCAGGACCCTTTTCCTGAAACGGTTTCAGGGACTTTCAACTTATTAAAATAAATTTAATATGCATACATATTTGTAATATACTTGGTTATAAATATTTTTTGTGTACATGAGGATGAAGAATACAGTTATGGGTGTG
This sequence comes from Micrasema longulum, assembly GCF_059751315.1. Lineage (NCBI taxonomy): Eukaryota > Metazoa > Arthropoda > Insecta > Trichoptera > Brachycentridae > Micrasema > Micrasema longulum. Next base: position 49,678 of record NW_028279638.1, read on the forward strand.
AGATATAACCTGAACCCTATACCAGCGTATTCGACTCGATGGCTACTCTCAGGTAAAAATCCTGAAAAAGGAAATCGAGCCTAGAAAAGTCCACCTCATAGAGTAGAGGTTCATCAACCATACTTGAGGCGATGGGTTCGATTCCGGGCAAGATCAACGTGAAATATTTATTTTAATGGTGGTTCCCTGCAATATTTCTCAGTCTTTGAAATGACACTTGAAGCGTAAAACTGACCACCTTAAGTTCATATAACATAACAAAGGGTGTGTATGACAAGACGTATAAATGTGGTAGAAACTAGGAATGAATGTCAGGATAGACGTGTGTGGCGGTTTCTTCTCTGCCTACTCCTACTGGGAAATAGCATGATAAAAGTAGTAATAGTAGTAGAAGTAATTATACATTTTTCGGGAGATAGTTCATTGGGTAGGTGCATCACTTAACACTGTGCATAATAACAAATATTAATGTAATGCAAGAAAACACATCATAAACAAATAATACCTTACAATACAATAATATTAGTACACCAAATCATTAACGCTCATAAAAACTCATAATTTTGGAAAACAAAAAAAAAACTTCTTCAAAGCCAATCCGAATACGATCACTTTTTATGAGCTAACTTATTCAGTACACACGTGTTATTTTACCTAACACTTAAATAACATAAAAATGTTGTTATTTTATTTCTAATATTAGGTTTCCTTATAATATAAACTCACGGATCAGAGGTCTGAGGTTCAAACCCCACTCTACCCCAACTTGATTTCCATTTTTTGAAAGTGAGTTATTTACAACTCGTTGAAAATGGTCGCCAAAATTGAAATATTTGCGTAAATTATAAGAACGCTTATATTTCTTTTAATAAAAAAAATAATAAATACCTTTATTTTCAGCTCGGTGCATCAACGAGTTTTGCGTCTTAATGGTGTTAAATAATATTCAGTTTAATAACCTATTTTCAAAATGTATAAATTAATTTTTAAAAATAAGAAAGATGTATCAGATCTTGTATCCTAAATAGACACATGTGACATCATACGCCTACAAGGGCTAATGTTTATAAACCACGTAAAAAAAATTGTTACAATAAATAGGTAATTCAACTGTCATTATTTGTATTGACTGTAATGACAGTAATCCCCGAATGATTACCATCTTTCAACTGTTAGGAATCAATTATTCCCACGTAATAAATGAAGTTATAAACATAGAAACATCACGCCCCCAGTCATGTAGGGTTAAAGGGGTTTTAGTGAACCCGTCCACCGCTAAAGGCACAAGACATTTATGTTCACTAAACAAGCACTAAAAGTCACTACTTAAAAGATTTTATGACTATCATAAATGTCAGATTGTGCCCGCTACGATCATACTGGCGCTCCCTCTCTTTCCCGCTCACGCGGGACCCCGTCCTCAAATGGCGGAAACTGGGTGAAGCAGCAGAACACTTGATAAAAATGTTCGTAATCACGATCAGACGCAATCTGGGAGAGCGAGTAAATAAAAATACACTTCTGTGTTATGCTTGATATTGTTTGGGTGTTTTAGTATCGATAGAGCGACGATTCAAAAGAGGGTAATTGAAAATTTAGTCAATGGAATCATGTTAAAAAAGTTCATTCATAAACGCAGTTGTAGTAAGCTCGATTTCTTCTGCATTTTCTAACATAATTTTTTTTTTTTTTTATTAAAAAAAAAAAACGTTATTTTCTATTTCAATATTGTAAATTGTGTTAAATCGTTCGCAATTTTCACAAAAATGGCGATACATAAATCACCGTAAATAATAATAACTACCTACATTTTAGACTTATTTGTACTAGGCGTACGACTCTTTATGCGCTCTGTAAAGCGCCCTTTTTTTATATATTTTTTTTATATGGGAGTTGCATTTATTATATACTTTGCTTATTAAATACAAGATTTATAAGTCATAGAAGTGGATTTTTCTGCTTTTAATAAGCGTCCATTTTATAAGTGTTGGGATCAGAGGGGATATTCTATAGTGGGCCAATCAGCAACTTCTCTAGCATTTGCTCTAGTAATGGGGAAACCACTTAAAACTCTCCTGAAGAAGCCGGCCTGTTGACAGTCATCGACAGGTTTTCCGTTCCATCAGAAGAGTGTTCGACATTTTGAGTTCTACTTTGGTTTATTTTACCAATATTCCTATAAAACGCCCTTGAGCATATTTAAAAAAATGACGCCATTTAAGCTAAAAATAATCACAATAATTTAGAAAAAAACAAGAAATCATTTAAAGGGAATCAAAACTCAAGTGAATTAACATATAAATATATCTGTACCTTAAAGAATAGGGGAGTCATATTTATTTTATAAATGTATTGTATAAATAAGTATACATATTTAATACCAGGGAATCTATATAAAACTTTTGAATTAGAAAATGAATTCGGAGCGTTCTCTGGGTAAAATAGTCGTCATTGAACGAAATACTCAGAAAACAGGATTTTAACATGATAACTTTTGAACCAAATGAGATACTTTTAATCTATAAAGTGCTTTCAATGTAAAATAGCGTATATAGGACTACTGATGTTTTTTTTACATAAATTTAACGTGATAATTCAAAACAGGCAAAGACTGCAGATATGTATATAATATTTTGCAAAAAAAACTATTTAATGACGTTTTGGACACCATTACAGCGTCTGATTTAATTAATTCAAAAAGTATAATTTTATTTTTTGTCAATTATACCGTACCGCAGTCGGCATTTACGCTTCCGTGTTAACTTTAAAAATGCCGCATTTATCTGAGGACTTGTTAAAGTTTTCCGCTTTGGTTCATAGCTATTGAAACGATTTGGATGCTCAGACACGCGTCAAAATTATATTCGTCTGTGTTGACAATTTATTTTAACTAGCAGCAATTTTACGACCATCGAAGTCTTTCCGTTAAACGTGAGGGTAACGATTATTATGTATACAAATTAGCTATTTATGATACTTTAATGTGACATGTAGTCATTCTAGGGACTTTCTCAGCCGGCTGCGCCTTCAGACTATAAAATACAACATACTGTAAATATATAAATATAACATAATATAGATGTTCAGCAGTTTGATTTATATAAGTATGTTTAATAATACAAAACACTCAATCAAATAAGTGAAAAGGTGTAGGTATTTAATTTGGTAATGTATCCAAAATAAAACAAGTTTATTGGATTATAATACACTTAATTTTTTAAAAAATATACAAAGAGTATATTGTGACGCGTTCCGTCTTGTTAGGAAATTTTCGAACAAACTAAATGAAATATTTACAAAGTTTCCTTATACATATTATATAGTAAGAACACGTAATAGTAATGTTGGAGTAATGCGATCACAGTTTTTGTAACAGACATCAGACCACAGATTAGTGCACTGTAAAATTAATATCCAAAAACCAACACCAACTTACAAAACACTCGCGTCAAGGCCATGGAAAAAAAATTAAATTTAGAGACTTATTTTCGGAATCTCTAAGTTCAGTCATATCACTCCACTACTTCGGAAACCACACTGGCTACGTTTTCCACAGATGGTCGAATACAAACTCCGTTGGCTTATGTATAAGTCACTGCACAACTCTGCTCCGGAATATCTAAGGGAACTATACATTCCAGATGAACTAGCTGACAGGCGTCTAACGCTTAGATCAGCTACATCTACGGCGAGAGGAAAAGTTATTATACCTCTACGCAAACAGCGCACTAAATTTAGTGAACACGCGTTTGCGGTCGCAGGCCCTATGGTATGGAATGCTCTCCCAGCAGAGGTGCGAGGCTGTGAAAGTGAAGTGATGTTTCGGAAAAAACTTAAAACCCACTTGTTCTCTAGATCATTTGAATAAATCCGTAGCAAGTGACAACAACATAAATTATTTTAATTAAATTACAAATTTAAAAGAATCACTATGTAAAGCGCCCTTGAGGTATTTTGTTACGAAAATGGCGCTGTATAAGTTATCCATAATAATAATAATAATAATAATAGTAAGAAGATAATAAAAAATGTAATGGAAAAAAACAATTAACTCGTTAAAAGAATTCTCAACTCACTTTTTTTTTTTTCCTAGTAAAAGTAAATTACAAGTATTGATAATATCACGACCGATACGTTATCAATCATAGGACGTCGATTTCATAATTTGTATTGTTTAAATTCAATCGTTCTAATTTCTTAAATTTTGTTTCAGGTCAGTCATAATTGGATACACAATGTTCTCATCATCGTATCACTAAATAATAGGTAAGTCAATAACATGATATTTTCACCAAAGCTTTTGATGAATCCCAGGATGCGAGAAAACTTATTGATAATTGCAAACTTATTATATATTTATTTTATTTATTATTATCATTATATTACATACACAAAATTATAATTTATAAAAAGTTGCTTTGACTGCCTAACTAGGGTTTTTACCCCGTTCTAAGACAGTCAAAAAATATATGAAAAAACAGTAATCAATATATAGAAACAGTTATAAAGATACAGGACAAAGTGAAAAACAAAGTTAAAAATGGAGTAAAAACGTGGTAAAAAATGTAGTAAAAACATAGTAAAAATGTAGTAAAAACATATTAAAAATGTCGTTAAAACATAGTTAAAATGTAGTAAAATATAGTAAAAATGTTGTAAAAAAACGAAGCAAAAACATAATAAAAATAAAGTAATAAATGTAGTGAAAACATAGTAAAAACCATTGAAAATATATGAATATGACTAAAAATATTTTGAAACTCAGTAAAATGCGAAATAAAAACAGAATACATAGTAAGAAACATATTTCAAGTCATAGTAAAAAAATGAAAGTATGTGTATAGCAAAAAGCATATTTTTTTAAAAAACATAGCAAGAGTAGAAAGAGAAAAAAAACACATTAAAAAATAAAGTAAAAGATGTAATAATAACAAAAATATACATAAAGTTAAAGCAAATTAAAAAGTCATGAGGATTTTAAAAAATATACTGTAGGTATACTTAGTGGTTGCATAAAAAATATTTAAAATAAATTATAAAAAAAAAAAATTGCAAATGGAAGTTTTTGATGATAATCAAGATTGCGGTACGTTTTGTGCCGTTTTTTTTCTATCACGAGGTCCGTGGGTTAACGAATGACCACCGAATGCAAATATTTGTCCCGGCCACAGTCCGTCCGTCACCCCATCTGGGAGATACGACGATACGGCAGCTCTTGTCACCTCGCAGCCTCCTGGTTCAGAGATGCAGAGGATAAATGGAATACCTACCTAATAAACACGCGGTGTCAATAAAAGTCAACGGACTACCATACAGATGTCGAGAAATCGAACTGGACTGCACGCAATA
>NW_028279639.1:0-51543 GCF_059751315.1 Micrasema longulum
TCAGCACTCTCGCTTCTTCCCATGTCAATCCAGCGCCCCTTAATTCCGCCGAATGAAGTCTAAAGGTCGTCATTGACGGCCTTCCAGGACGGCGTGGGCCCGCAGGTTTAAAGAAGAGGCAACTTGGGTGAGGCTGCTGCGTCCGTTCTCGGACTTTAATGTTAGTTATAAAATCGAACCACCTTACACCTAATATTCTTCTCAAGAACTTACTCTCAAAACTCAGAAGTTTGGTGTTTTGAGCTTTGGTAAGGTGCCAAGATTCGCACCCATATAGGAGAAGTGGCATTATACAAGAGTTGAATAATCGGCATTTCGTTTTGACCGTGTATAGACTAGAGTTGCAGACAACACGCATCATGTTAAAAGTTGCTCCAGCAATTCCTAGTCGGGTTGCGAGCTCTTTATGCATGCTTCCATCCTCAGTTATGTGAACTCCCAAGTATTTAAAGCTGTCAACTTTCTCAATCCTCTGCCCATTATTATAGAGAGGCTGATCAGAGTCAGGACAGGATTTGTTGCACATAATCTGTGTCTTTTTTATATTAATATTAAGACCCAGACGAGGTGAGTTTTCCTGCAGTGTGTCAACAATTTCCTGAAAATCACCAACAGACTTTTCCAAAGAACCTCCTAGAGAGCTGTTAATATTAAGATAACGCAACAGAGATGAAGAACTCTTCAGAGAACGGAATATAGAAGACTTGGCATCCACAGGCTTATGACTATCAGTCTGGCACGTTGAACAGAAAAGAAATAGCTGAAAAATGATGTGCTATGACGAGGAATGACTTATACATACATACATTATATTATTTATTTATATATACGCCCAATGGGCATTTTTAAGGAAATATTTATAAATAGAAAATTATTATAATGAAAGAAAGACATAATGGTATATAGTAGACTCGGTGGGAGTGGAAGCGGGAGAGAGGTGTTTATAATTGAATTTGATTCAGTGGTCGTTTTAAAGAACACAACTTGTTATCAAAGAATTCACTTCCCTCTCTTCTCAATCCAATGAAGTACATATTATGTACTTCTGGATTACTTTCTTTCAGCATAAAGATGCTAAGGCTACCAGATTTCAGAGAGCTCCTTCGGGCAGCTTTTCTCGTTTGACAACGAGCAAATTTTCCGTGTATGTGGGCACCACCAAGGAGACTTATGTCCTCAGATGCGGTGTGCGGTATGTGGTGGGTAAGCTGTTATCAAAGAAATCAACACTGGAATGTTTGTTGGCAGATCTAAGAGTTCTAGGCATAGGGGAATGAAAACCATAGTTAGTTCTATGGTTATCGGTATGAAAGAGTAAGTTTTGTCTGAGGTTTCTAGTTGGGATATATAATTTTATTGAGCTCAGTAGTTCAGGCGCATCAAATCGTGAGTTGAGAATTTTAAATAGGACTATAAGGTCGGATTTATTTCGACGTTATTGAAGAGAAGATATATTTAAGCTAGTTTCTAACTCATTATACAATTATATTTGACAATTGTTCTCTATTGAGAAGAGCGAAGCGAAAGACCGTTATCAGAATAGTAAATAAAATTTTCAGCAAGATGTTTTGGTGCGCAAGGGTTGTGAAGAATATTGTAAAGAAGTGAGAGAGATTGAAAGTTTATGCGTTGATAAAAACATAGTATTGTTAAATAATGCAATTATGTATACAAACTCTGCCTGTTCGAGGACTACTGTGGCTTTGCATCATTTTGGATCAATTTCATAGTAATACATTCAAGTTTCCTCTCAAACATAACCATAATACACGCTTCACGTCTAATGATGGCTTAGTAGTACCAAAAGTATGCAATAAATATGGAAATAGAACTCTCAAATATTTAGTACCTAGAATTTTTAATTTATTACCAAAAGAACTTAAATTTAACTCACATTGTAACAAGAGCAAAATAAGAGAGTGGCTACTCGATCAAGAGTTTATATATGAATAGTAGCTTAGGTGTAAATATTTTATTTTTTCATGTATTTTCTTGTATTTAAAAAATAAATTTATATATTATTATTTGTATAAACATGTATATTCTGATCATTCCGGCTGTTAATTTTTATATGTAATTCATTGTTTTTGTAAATGTAAATAATATTATTAAGTCAGTATAAATATAATCTTCACCAACAAGCTACAAAAAGTGGCTTGGTGGGATTTTAGTTTTAGTAAAAATATAACAAGTGAAATTTTTTTAAATTGTAAAAATGTATAATTATGCTATTAAATCAAATAAATAATATTAAAATAATATTAAAAATCAGAGGAATAATACCCCATTTATGTATGATAAATTAAATGTTTTACCAGTTAAGGGTATTTTATGGAGCAAAATTATTATCCAACAGATGTTCAGCTCGATATATAAAAATAAATTAGAACACAGCTATCTAACAAGATTTACATCTGTTGATGGCCTATTTATATATGTGTCTATTATTTTTTTTTTCTTATATTTAAAATATATTTAAGTAAATTACTATTCTTTAATTTTAATTGTATTATTTTACTTTATTTTCTTACTTTAAAAAAAATAAAAATATTTTTAATCTATTTTTATGTTTATTATTTTATGCGTATACAGTATTATGTCTGTACTCTTCTTATTTGATTATTAATTAAAACTAATGTCTGAGCACCGGATGACAAACTATTATTGAATAGTTTATCGGGACAAAATATGTCTTAATACTTTGTTTTCTTTATAATGTATTAATATTGTAATAATATGTATATTTTATTGAATAAAGACTCGATAAAAAAATTTAAAAAAACCAAAGAATTTTTCCGATATTTTCATCAGAATCATTGATTATATATTTCATTTAATCTATAAATGTGCACCTTTACTTACTCACGTTTGAATTTACATTATAACAACCCAATAAGAGCATATAACATTGCCGGTTTAATAATGTATACCCGTAATTCAGTGTACCGTTTAGAATCTACATTGATTGTTTGATGTGATAGGTTTCTGTAGTTCTGAAACAATCCGCCACAGCGCTGCGCATGAAGGTTTGCAGATAAGGGCGAATGTAAATAATAGGGGCGTGTGATCATTTGTAATTATATTTCAGTTTCAGTGCTGCAGACATAGAATTAAGCATAGTCCAGAAACCGCATACGCACATCAAACAGAAGGCGGCTCAACTATTCATAAATGAGTAGGTTGACGTTTTGACCCATTAGTTTCTTTGTAGACGTCGCTCAGTACGCAACTCCTGATTTGAATTCAACTATGCCGTGTTGTGTCCTTTTAAAGTGTAGAAATACTGCTAGGATCTTAAAGAAACATGATGCAATCACATTTCATGTGTATTATTATTATCATTATGGGTAACGTATAAAGCTACATTTTCGTAATAAAACACCTCAAGGGCGCTTTACATAGTGATTATATTGTCAAATTAATTTAATTGAAGCTTTTAAATTTGTAATTTAATTAAAACAATTTATTTTGTTGTCTCATGCTACGGATTTATTCAAATGATTTAGAGAACAAGTAGGTTTTAAGTTTGTTCCGAAACATCACTTCACTCTCACAGCCTCGCACCTCTGCTGGGAGGGCATTCTATGCCATAGGACCTGCGACCGCAAATGCGCGTTCACTAAATTTAGTGCGTTGTTTGCGTAGAGGTATAATAACTTTTCTTCTCGCCGTAGACGTAGCTGATCTAAGCGTGAGACGCCTGTCAGCTAGTTCATCTGGAATGCATAGTTCCCTTAGATATTCCGGAGCAGAGTTGTGCAGTGACTTATACATAAGCCAACAGAGTTTGTATTCAACCCTCTGTGGAAAACGTAGCTAGTGTAGTTCCGGAAGTAATTAGTGTAATGTAATGTAATTAGCTAATGAATGTGTATATAACAAATGCATTACTTAAATCTTTTTGTGGTCCCGTGGCTAGTGTTGTGGACTCACTGGCCAGAGGCCCTAGGTTCAAACCCCACTCTACCCCAACTTGATTTCCATTTTCTAATAGTGAGTTATTTACAACTCGTTGAAAATGGCCACCAAAATTGAAATATTTGTGTAAATTATAAGAACGCTAATATTTCTTGAATTATTTTTGCATCTGTCAGATTGTCGAAGAAACAAAATGGAAATTTTATTAGTGCTGCCAGGGTAGTAATTTTTGTTTACTTACTGTCGCAGATTCCATCAATATGAACACCCCAGCTAAATTTCGAATCAATAATTAATCGTTAATATTTATGATTATTTGCAACATCTATAATAGGACAATTACAATTATCTGTTACTATATTTGAATTTTAATTTATTTTATTTGGGAAACAACAGTTCTACATACATATTTATAGTAAACAAACAGATATAGTGTATAAACTCGGAACTAAATCATTCTCTTACTCTCGTTTTTGGCTCTTCGCGGACGACAACAAAATTCTCAAAATAATTCAAAATTTACAAGACTGCTTTCTTCTTCAACCAGACATTAACTCTTTTAACCGATGGTGTAAAGTCAATAAATTAGAACTTAATATTAAAAAATGCAAAATAATGTCATTTCATAGAACAAAACAACCAATTTCCTTCGTGTACCTATTAGAAAACTCCAAAATTGATGCAGTCAAGTCCATCAGAGATTAAGGAGTTGTTTTGGACTGTAAACTGACATACAACGAGCATATAGATAATACAGTAAATAAATTACTGAAATTACTTGGCTTCATTAACAGAATATCCTCTGATTTTACTCATGTCCGTACAATCAAAACTCTTTATTGCTCAACTGTTCGCCCTCTTCTTGAATATGCCTCCGTGGTCTGGTCTCCATTCTATGTCAATCGCATAAATCACATTGAATCAGTCCGACATCGCTTGCTTCGAAAAAAAGCGTGGATGCTCGGACTAGAGAGAGATAATTATTCTTATGCTGAAATAGAGTCAATGTTAAATATTTCTAGTCTACAAAAACGTATAACTAATATTGACTCCATATATATGTTCGGCATACTAAATGGTATAATCGATGTTCCATCATTACTGGGACAAGTAAAATTCAATATTCCGACTCGTAGATTGAGAAACAATGAAGTACTGTTCATCTATCAGCATAGAACAAACTATGGCCTAAATTCTCCAATGACCCGCCTTTGTCGTATTGTTAACTCAAGACAGGATCTGGACTTTTTTGGTTTAAGTTTACAACGATTTAAACGAGCACTAAATAAATATTCCAGATCTTCTCGATGTCCCTTATGTTTTTCAATGCTTCTTTCTTTTTTCTTTAAATGTTTTAAACTATTCTTTTATTGTAATATTTAAACCTTATAAATTGTATACATGGACAATGTCCGTTAATAAATAAATAAATATAAGTTATTACATCATTTATATGTTTGTATTTATAACAGCATTTGTACCGTATAGACAAATGAAATAAAATAAATGTTAATAATTCGAGTTGACATGTGTTCTCCCTTATTGCTCTTTATAATGCTTATTCTGCCTAAATATTTGTAATTTATTTTTAAATCTATAATTAATTTTAAAAATCTGTTTTTGTTTCAGGTGAGTTCCGAGCATCTCTTAATTTATTAAAACAATGAATCTAAGTTCGCGGGTGAATTGTGAGTACCTACATATATATTTATCTTATTAAGTATATTTAATTTATATGAAATATTTATTACGTCAGTCAAACAAAATGGATATTTATTATTTAACTAGACAGGTGTTTTCCTGTGGCGTTGGAACGCAAAAACCATCAACGAGCTGTCCTTTCATACATAGGATCTTCACCGTACGCTCCCGAGATTTGAACTTTTAAAATACTTGAGGGTTTTGCGTTTTTTTTCTTTTTAAATTTATTTTATTTTATTCTGAAAAAACAGTCATAAATAATATATATTTAAAACAAAGATTACAAAAATTTTCCCTTAAAACTAAATTTCTAATGGTGAACATAAAAATTATATTTAATTTTTGGTTAAGTTACTTAGTTTATAAACACGCGAATTATATTTATAGTTATTAATAACAATACAATACAATATGCTTTGCTTCGGAATCCGGCGAAAGGATTTTTAAGTTCGATTAAACAAAAAACTTTTTTTTATTTTTTATTATTTCATTATTGTTGTAATATTTTATTTATTTTTTACGCGTGGAATGATACGGAGTTGCTTTTTCAATGTACGCTTTTTTTCTTCTTTTTTTGACATTGTATTTAGGAAACTATAATTGGCGTATAATTTTGGTTTATTTGTGAATATTTATTTTTTTGTTGTAATGGCTGTTGTTTTCTTTTAATAAATAAATAAAAAAAAAATCTAAGGGAACAATGCATTCAAGATGAACTAGCTGATAGGCGTCTAACGCTTAGATCAGCTACGTCGACGGCGAGAGAAATGACTTATTATGCCTCTACGCAAACAGCGCACTAAATTCAGTGAACGCGCATTTGCAGTCGCAGGCCCTATGGCATGGAATGCTCTCCCAGCTGAGGTGCGAGGCTGTGAGAACGAAGTGATGTTTCGGAAAAAAATTAAAACCCGCTTGTTCTTTAAATCATTTGAATAATCCGTAGCATGTGATAACAAAATAAATTGTTTGGATTAAATTACAAATTTAAAAGCTTCAATTAAACTTATTTATCCATAGAATCACTTTATAAAGAGCAGTAGGCCTTAAGTATTAATTCCTACCTGTTTTCTTTAAAAAAACACAGTAAATTTGTGGTAGCAACCCCTCGAATTAAGTTTAAAGATTCATTTTTTATGAGTAGATCAAAATTACAGGAAATTAAGAAATTATTTTTTACTCTAATTTAATGTCTACCCTAATGAGCACCCGGCCCGAAAAGGTATAAGGAGCACCCAAACCTCTGTAGGTACTACCGATACCTACGAGAATCCTAGAGTTATGAAATAGCATTTTTTTCAACCCTCACAGCCCCAAGTCTACAATAAACACTTGTTTGCCCGCCCTTACCTAACTACACACACGCACAACACAGGTGTATATATAAGGAGTATTATCGTGCAGTATGGCGTAGTCACGTCTCGCCTTATTTGATCACAGAATTCCTTTTGGGAGTCGCTCCTTCTGTGATACTCGATAACTTTTCATAAATTCAATACAAAATTGTCGCTCTAACCCCGCCCTGACTCGGTGTTCAGAAAGTATCTCGCCGTATATTTTATTAGAAAATTAAAAAAAAAAAAAAAACTTACCTCTTCTCAGGAGAGAACGCAAACCATTGCACAACATAGCGCATTATTTTTTAGCAATTTCATTTCGGTTCACAGGGTCAGACTTTAGAATAAGCTACCTCGTACTACTACTACTACTACCACGCCATTTCCCCGTAGGGGTAGGCAGAGAGAATGGACCGCCACACACGTCTATCCTGGCATACATTCCTAGCTTCTTTCACATTCATACATCTTGTCATGCATGCCCTTCGGTTCTGTCTGCTTTTGACATGACCAGACTTAGGATTTTGGTTTATCTGATCATGCCACGACTTCCTCGGTCGTCCTTGTCTCGAGTTACCGTTCATGTTCGCCATATATACTTGTTTTACCATTTTTTCGTCGTCCACTCGTTCTACGTGACCAAACCATCTCAGATACCCTTTCTTAATCTTATCAATTATACTTGACTCAGATTTACACTCTCGCCTGATTTCATCATTTGTAACCCTGCCATATATTAATTTTCCACACATTCGTCTAAGAGATCGCATTTCAACCGCGTTCACTCGGCTTTCATCCTTCCTCTGCCAGTTCCTTGTTTCACTTCCATACATAAGTGTTGGGACTAAAACTCCATTGTGCACTGCCAGTTAAGCTTCGATTGGCATATTTATACAGCGACATAGCTACCTCGTCACATAAAAATATGCACGTTCAAGAATCGCACCTTCACATGCCAAAAGTATCATCTCAAAGATTTTTTTTTTTCTTTTTTCTTTTATTGTTCTTTAAATTTCAATTTATCTCGTTTCTATTTTCTTTTTTTTATAACTGTATATAAATATATGTATTTTTATTTTATTTGCAACTTCTAAGTGCCTAACATTTCTTAATAGTTAATTACTTTTATTCTGATACCGATAGTGTACTTAATCAATAGCTTACACCACTGTAAAAAAATAATTTTGACTGTTATCACAATTTCCGTTTATATACATTCTTATTTTCTGAATACAATATATGTAAAAACTGTTGTTTTTTTCCGAAATAAAAATAATAAAAATAGCTCTCAAGAAATAACGTTTGAAACACTGTTTTCCAATTTTAGAATCCTCAAAGAATTTGTGTAATCTGCAAGTTTGCTCTAGGAAAAAATCCCGCTACTGTTTTTAATGTGTTCAAAATACAGTACACTTATTTGTAAGAAGAAATAAGCTGGAGTAATCGGCTAGTTCCTTGGCTCATTGATGACGTTGGGCGCGCTTTATTAATATTTGGAGAAACATACGAATGGTGACAATGATTTGTAAGAAATAATAATTATTTTATTGTTTTTCTGTAAATAAAGTCACCGCAAAACATTATAATGGATCAACAATATTTTGAGTTTGTCCAAATTTTTGTAGACAGGAACTGGATTCAATTCTCTGGGGAGCTGTTTATATTAACATATTACAAAAGAGATGAAGAACATTCAAGAGAAGGTAATATAGAGGTCTAGGCATCGACAGGGCTTATGAAAAATTTGGACAAACTCAAAATATCGTTGATAAATCCACCTGGTCCATGAAGAAGTATAGAAATTGAAAAAATAACATTTTCAGGCGTTGTCTAGTATGTATGTGAAATAATTCAATTAGATGAATCTCACCCGCATAAATAAAGGTTTCAGCTCTTTAACTTCACAAACATCAACAGATGAAAGAATTGAAGGAACATAGATGTTCAAATATGGGCAGAATGGTGAATGTTACACGGTGTGTAAAGTGGCCACTTAAATCAGCCATTGACAGGTCATAAGCCCTGTAGATGCCTAGACTTCCATATTACCTTCTCAAATGTTCTTCATCTCTGTTGTAATATGTTAATTATTATGGATTGTCAAAAATAATGGTAAGCTGCGCATAATCGCTTCTATACACGATTCGCCCCTGCGAGGCTGTCACTGGCACCGTGTTGATTTCCCTTTTCAATGTAACCGCTCGTTTGTCGTTCCCTTTTACCTGTTCCAGGTATTTTAGACATATTTTGTTTTCTAGTATATTTGCGATTTATAATGTAATATATTAAATCTGTCCTGCCAGGTTCTCTTCCGAGTGAGTTTACTGCCCCCCGCGCCCCCTCCTACGCCCGCGGACTTTATTCGCTTTGGATCTCTAGCACCTGAATATTGAGTTTATTTTTAAGCTTTGAAAGAGTAACCTTCATTAAGGCACAGCATTAAATTTGAAATCAAGATCTTACACCTATATTAAAAAATATTTGAAATATATAAATACTGTTTGCTTAGTGCATTCTGTCAATATAGCCTCGATATTATTTATTTATATACGCCCAATGAGCATTTTTAAGGACATGTTTAAACATAGAAAATTATTATAAAGGAAAGTAGAAAGACACAATTGGATATAGTAGACTTGGTGGGAGTGGAAGCGGAATAGAGGTGTTTATAATTGAATTTCATTCAGTGACCGTTTGAAAGAAGATAACTTGTTGTTGACAAAGAAATCAAGACTGGTATGTTTGTTGGCAGACCTAAGAATTTTGGGCATAGGGGAATGAAAACCATAGTTAGTTTTATGGTTATCGTATCTGTATGAAAGAGTAAGTTTTGTCTGAGGTTTCTAGTTGGGATATTTAATTTTATTTAGTTCAGTTTGAACTCGGAATTATTGTTGCATGTCTGCTATTTATGTTTTATGTTTATATCACTACAGTGTTATCTATTATATTTATTTATTATATTTTTATTTATTTATTTAACTTTTTGTATATAATGTTATTTGTACATTGGCGGGCTTATCGCCAAATGGCAATTTCTTCCAACCAACCAATAAAATAAAAGTTTTATAAATATCAATAAAATAAGTTACAGAACATATTCAAAGATCAAAAAGTTAAAAATATATAAAAATAGAAATAAACGTATTTATTTATAAATTACCTTAAATCAAAACTATTACTCAATGGGAAAAAGGAAAAAAGAGGAAAGAGGAAAAAAGAAAGGAGGAGAGATAAAGGAAGAGAAAGGAGATGTTTCTTCAGACGTGATTTAAACAGAGATAATGTAGTAACATCTTTGGTGGTGGATGGGAGATTATTCCACAGTCGAGCCGCATGGACACTATATGAGTTAGAGAAGAAAGAGGAATTGTGGATGGGTATTAAGAGAGTGCCTTGAGAATTAGAACGAAGAGGTAAACCATGAACTGATAAGCTTTGAAATTTTTCACGCAGGTATATAGGAGCGTTACGACTATGAAGTACATTGAACAGAAGTGAGAGGGAGTGATAGTCTCTCTGCTGTCTAATTTTGAGCCATTTCAGTTGCCTACGATAATCAGAAATGTGGTCATATTTCCTAAGATCAAAAATGTACCTTATGCATGTATTCTGAAGTCGTTCAAGTTTATCGAGTTGCTCACAGCTTAAATCAGTCATGGAAACATCAGCGTAATCTAGAATGGGTAGTAGTAATGCTTGTTCAAGGGTGCATTTAGTATTAATGTGTAAAATTTTTTGCAACCTTCTAAGTGAGTGTAGACTGAAAAATATTTATACTATAGAACATAATATAAAAATAATGTAAATGAATGCCTCGACACGGGTTATGCCCAGTGAGGTGTTCAGTTCATATTTAAAAGAAAAATATAATGTTTTAGGTGAAATAACAAAAAATTTAAAAAATGTTTAAAAAATCAACAACTTATCGCAAAAAATAATTATTATTACAAACGTATCTTCTGTGTTCTAAACTGTTATGAGTATGAAAAAGTACAAATTATATATAATGCAAGGTAAAAAAAGTATGAGTATTTTGTCATACTTTTATTTTTTTCTGCGAGAACGTTAGTACGACATTTCGCAAACGCTTTCGTTCGTTGGAATTGGACTGTGGTAGGTTCCTAACATTCCCCATACGAGGCAGGGTGGTAGAGGCTCTCGTTCCACCTCCCGTGCGCCCCTTTCGTCTTCTTTGTAAACACGAATTTCCGAATCAATTTCGTTCCGCTAGCCAGGTGTGTAAAAATATAAATATGCCAAGTTTAGGTATTCGTCTCACGCAGTTCAGCCAATTACCGCGCGTTCCTACCTGTTTAGTTTTGTCCCCGTTTTTACGATCCGTATTTTATGGGCGGAACATGCCCTAGGCGGGCAAAGGCACAGCAACGAAATGGGCGTCATAGGCTCTATTTCAGACGATCGTAACGATGTTTTTTTTGTGTTCGTCGCGTGTACATATGTTTTTTGGGTGTTGTTAAATATATGGCGGTGAGAATTCTGTAGAATCTCGCATGTGGAATTTTCCGTGGCGATTAACGTGTAGGTTTTAAAAATTATCGTAAATGTAAAAGTAGGTAATGCTCGGGTTTCCTAGGACAGCGGTGCCCGTATTTTAACGGCCGTAGTGAACATTAATGCGGTTGACAGCCGTCGTAACGGTGACTAGAGAGTGGTTTCCTATAAAAATGGTGTTTATAACACCGTTTAAATAAAACCACTCTCTAGTCACCACTACGACGGCTGTCCACCGCATCACCGTTCACTACGGCCGTTAAGATGCGGGCACCGCTGTCCTATGAAACCCTAGCTTAAGACCTAGATAAGCGTAAAGCTGGGGTTTCCTAGGACAGCGGTCCCCGTATCCTAAGGCTGTAGTCTGGTAAAACGCACGCAAAATGAGGAAATCATACGATTTTTCCAGTTTAAAACGATTTTTTTTTTAATCGCGCAATAATAAAAAAATTAAAACATATAAATTAGATCAAAACAATAATTTTTAAAAGTTAGTATATTTAAAAATATACTGAAAGGTTTATGTAACTATAATATAATTATTTTTAGACCGGCAGATTACGCCATTTTACATTTAGACTAAACTTAGGTATGTGGGATCTGAATAAAGATTAAGTTTCGAACTAAAATTTGCTGGAATAATTTGAAGATAATAAATTGAACACGAATGTGGCGGAAGCAAACATTTTTTTGTTTTGTTTTTGAGAAGAAATACAAGCATTTTAAATCGCATACATTTTTTTGACATTTCCTTTATTTCTACGTAGAACTATGCCTTCGGCAATACTTAAAAAAAAAAAAGAATTGGATTGTAAGAAATAAATTACGGAAAATTTAAGGATAAATTAAAAAAAGCTTCTTGACATAATTAACATTAACTGTATTTCTAAAATGGAGATGTATGTTTAATATGTGCCTGTGTTTATAAATTTATAAATTTTGTGTTTTTATTTATTTTATTATTATTTTGTTTTGCATTTTTTGTTTCTTTTTTATGTTATTTTGTAAACTTGCCAAACACAAGAGCCAGACTCTTTTTTGGCAAGTTCGACCTTACGTGTCCCATTTTTATACTGATTGTATTGTTAATTGTTTATTTATGCTAATAAAGGTTTTTATTTTTAAAAAAAAATCTCCTATTTAAAAAAATATATTTCTGGTTGTAATATTCAATTTACAACAATATTTTATTAATTTTTTTATGAGTTTCATACCTGCCCTTATTGGTACCGGTAAAGGCAGAGATGAAGGTTATAAAAATAGAAATCCCAGCTTTAGACTAAATTAATCCGTTTTAAACATTCAAAAGGTTATTTGCCTAAATTTGAAGAAAAATGGGCTTATATAAAACTTAATAGTTCATATATGTAGTTGGATAATTTATATAGCGCTATTTTTGTGAAAATCACCTCAAGGGTGCTGTACAATAAATAAATATCCTAGCATGTCTTGCAGTTACAGAGCGAAGAAACGGGCACGTCTTGGGCCTGGTTGACATAGAAAAGTCGATAAGTGGTTATATACCTATACAAATGGTCCCGTGGTTTGTGTCTTGGAGTCACGGATCAATGGCTCGTAGTTCGAATCCCACTCTACCCCAACTTGAATCCTATTTTTCTAATAATGAATTATCTACAACCCGTTGAAAATGGTCCTCAAAATGAAATATTCGGGTAAATCATAAGAACGCAAATATTTCTTTTTTACAAAAAAAAATATTGTCCTGGTAGATCGTCGATGACGATTATTTGTTTTATTCGGCGTAACTAAGGGACGCGGGATAGACGTGGGAAAAGGCGAGAGTCCTGGCTGACGATAGGGTCGCCTGGAGGAGTCTGATGATGTCCACATGCTCCACTTAGGAGCGGATGTGGATAAAGAAAAATAAATAAGAAAAATGACCTAGTTAAATGCTCATATTGTATGTGTTACCAGTATTGGTACTCATATTATCGGCTTTTTCACCTGCTTTTTTCAGATTTACCTGATCAGTTAATTAATGGCCACCGAATTAACGGAGTTGGATAAGTTACTCAAATAGTTAACCTGGGATTTTTCCTTTTCCCGTCTGAGAAATGCAAGCGAAAATAGCGTGCGCGCTGTTCGATATAAGGAGCATTTTCCCTACGTATGATTCGGTCGCTCGCGTCGTTCCGGCACCGTTCCCTGTGGGATTTACGACCCGTTTACAAGACGAATTGCCCACTCGGTTGTGGTCAGATTAATTAGCAATGAATGTATGTAGGAAATTCTCGAACCAGGTTAAACTGGTGTATTGGGCTGTAGGGGAATCGGTGGTCATTCATTATTCGGTATTGTGACCGATGGTCGGTTTAAGGATAATGGTAAAAAAGTTTTTTCGTTTTCTCCTCGAACAGCGTTAATTTTTATTATGGATAACTTACAAAGAGTCATTTTCGTAATATAATACCTCAAGGGCGCTTTACATAGTGATTAAATAAAAAAATATATTTGGGAGGTCCATATCCAGCAGTGGAGGACAGAAGGCTGAAAAATAAAGACTCTTTTATATTATCATTATAGATAACTCATATAACGTTATTTTCGTAATAAAATACCTCTAGAGATCAATACGTTTAATTGAAGCTTTTGAAATTGTAATTAAATTTAAACAATTTATTTTGTTATCACATGCTACGGATTATTCAAATGATTTAGAGAACTAGTGGGTTTCAGGCTTTTTCCGAAACATCATCTAACATCCATCTAACATCCTCGCACCTCTGCTGGGAGAGCATTCCATGCCGTAGGCCTGTGACCGCGAATGCGCGTTCACTGAATTTAGTGCGCAGTTTGCGTAGAGATATAACAACTTTTTCTCTCGCCGATCTAGCTGATCTAAGCGTAAGACGCCTGTCAGCTAGTTCATCTGGAATGCAGAGTTCCCTTAGATATTCCGGAGCAGAGTTGTGCAGTGACTAACGCATAGCTAAAGAGTTTGTATTCCACCCTCTGTGGAAAACGTAACCTAAGTAGTGGAGTGATATGACTGAACTTAGAGGTTCCGAAAATAAGTCTCGCTGCAGCATTCAATAGACTGTAGGCGAGTCATTTTATTCATCAGTAGACCTGCGTAGATACCACTACAATAATCGACTCTAGACACTACAAACGCATTTATTAATTGACGGGCGGCATCAACCGACAAATTTTTGCGTATGCATTTAATTTGTCTGAGCTGGTAGATGAACTTATCGTTCTACTAATTTAAGGGGCTATTTTAATGTTTAAAAAATAAATTTTGTGTGAAAATTAGGTATGCTTTTAGTTATTAATAATGTTTATATTTCTTTTTAAATTTATATAATTTCTCTAAGGTTTCTCTTTGTAAAGGAAAAATAAGAAACCTACTGACAAGCCGGTTTCGCGGTTTAGTGGGTTTCATTATTTTTCCTTTTATATTTTCTGTACATGTTTTTATCTTCTTAATAAAAAAAAATAATAAAAAAGAGAAAGGTCAGAATTAAGTAAGACTCCCAGTAGTTTAACGGTGGGTAAAGCGGTACTCCCTACATCGGGTATTTTGTTTAAGAGATTCATCTGATCGAATTATTTCATATTGTAGGCGACGCCTGAAAACTATTTTCCGATTTCCAAACGTCGTCTTAGACCAGTTGGTTTTATTTCATATCGGTTTTTATTAAATATTGGTGTTTTCAATTTCGCCGATATTCGATTTCGATATTTCGATATTTTAATATTTGGTCCGATATTCCGGTTTTACGATATTATCAAAATCCGAAATCTATTCTTTACTACAACCAGGTATTTTGAGCCACGTAACTCAAGTGCTTCGGACGGACGATACATACAATTGCACGATATAGAATAATTTAGGTCGGATCAAAAATGCAACAGTCTTGCTGCATCGAACTGCATCGAACCGGTTGTATTAATAGCTTCGACACTCCCAACACATAGGGTCGATTACAGACTTGCAGCAAATGTTCTTAATCAGGGTGAAATATTCATCGTTGTAACATAGAGGGTTGAATACAATACACTAGCGGGTTGTATTCAAACCGCAAATGTATATCGCTCAGATAGACCCCTGCACGGATGCAACATACGAGTAGGCGGGGAGATGTTCCGGATTTTTATAATTCGAATATTTTCTATCAAACTTATACGTCATTCTTATTTATATATTATGTAGGTGCATTTAATATGTATTTGTATGTTCGTTTTGAATCAACGTTCGCGTATTGTCAAACCTTATTTTATTGTTGACATTATATTGTATTTGCTGCATTTTGTGGTTACCTACCGTACTCGTATTGTATGGGACTCGTCGCACATTATTCATTCAGTGTGTATCAGTTCAATTTTAAAATAAAATGCTTTTTTTCAGAATACGGTTTTGAAATTTACCATACTTTTGAAAAATACAATTTATAACATTTCTTGATTCGAATTTTAACAAAAAGGTTTCAAACTTTTTACCAAGCTCTTTCTTGTACCATTTTTAATATAATTACAAGTTTTAAATAATTATTTTTTATACTTACGCACCCACACATACGCAGCCTCTCCCTCCTTCATTCACGCACACACACATTCACATACACATGAATACAAACGTCACACACATACAATTACGTAAACTCTTTTCTTATACATATATCATGTGTCATTAGATTTACAGTGGATTTTTTTAATTGGCTCTAGTATTGTTAATATTTTTCTACTTATTTTGCTTATGTAATAGCTGTAAAAATCCCAAATAAAATAAAATAAAATAAAGTAAAAAAATAAAAAATAAAAATAAAACAAAACAAAATAAAATATAAATTAATAAATAAATAAAAAATAAAATCTACCCCAGTGACGAGCCGTGATTTATTTTATAGGTAATCTACAAAAATATTAATTAATTTGTACCTTCATATTAGTACGTACTATGTAAGTAATATAATTGTAAATGTCAATTTTTTCTGTGGTTTTGTGAAAATCAACTCAAACAACAATTATTATTAACCACGCGATATACGTAGTACGCATTTTTTAATCAGTGCATGTTTGTCCTAATCAGTGCACGTTTGTCCTAATCAGTGCATCTGTTTATTAAACTGCATGTCGTGTTGGTTTTATATTATTGTGCAACAACTATGGTGAAGGCAAGTTGGTTTAATTGGTGTCTTGACGAAGAGACGGGTACGTCTCGAAACCGGTAGACAAAGAAAAGTCAGTAAGTTGTTATATACAAATATTTAATTACGTTAAGTAAAATGTTTGAACACAAAGTTAATGCTTTAAATATCAATAATAATTTATTTAACAATGTTTGATTATGTCCAAATGCTTGCAGACTGGTTGGATTTCCTCCCTAGGGAGTTGTTCATTTTTAAATTTATTTTAACAGAGAGGTCATAAGCCCTGTAAATGCCTAGACTTCTATGTTCCCTTCTCAAAAATGTTTTCCCAAATGTTGAAATAAATTTAAATACGAACAACTCCCTAGGGAAGAAAACCACGCAGTCTGCAAGCATTTGGACATAATCAAACATTGTTGAATTACTACCTGGTAAAAGAAGAAGTATAAAAACTGGAAAATTGTTTTCAGGCGTTGCCTAGTAGGTGATTTGGTTCAGCCGGATAAATCTCACCCGCGCGATAAAGGTTTCAGCTCTTTTACTTCACAAAAGTCAACAGATGGAAGAGTTGAGGAAGTGTGGATGTTTAAACATGGGCAGAATGGTGAATGTTACACTTAAAAAAACCCAATTAATCCAGTTATCATTAACATAATAAACAATAAAAAACTAAAATAATCATAAAAAACATAACCAGTTTATATAGACCAATAGAACAAATTTCATAAACAGTACATGCATTTTACCTATTTGGCTTGATTCACTTATCGATCCGTGCGCAACCCACCTCCACTATCCATTTCTGAACAGCAATTTTATATTGTGAGAACTTACTAATTGTCCTTATGGATAATGGAAGTAGATTGTACACTTTAACCGATTAGTAGGCCAATTCTCTTTGACCGAAGGTTGTATTTATTTTTTTGCAGCATCAGGGTGGAGTATCTAGTAACTCTTGTATTTGTAACGGAAGGTAGAGAATAATGTTCACGTGCGTATAGTAACAGAGCTTTTACATAAAGTTGTTTTATAGATTTTACATTGAGATTTTCAAATATACCGAGGGAGCTAGTTCTGATTGGGACTCTTAAGATAATATCTTAGGCATTTTTCACATTTTGTCATTTTTATTAAAGTTTTTTCTGCAATTATTATTTGCTTGATCAGTGTGTCATTTGCACATTCCCATTCAATTATCCCATATTCCAAAACTAATGGAATATGGAAGATTTTAAGAAATTGGATGTTCAAACATAGGCAAAATGGTGAATGTTACACTGTGGCCACTTAAACCAGCCAATGACAGGTCATAAGCTCTGTTAATGCCTAGACTTACATGGCCACTTTACACACAGTAACGTTCACCATTCTGCCCATGTTTAAACATCCACATTTCCTCAACTCTTCCATCTGTTGACTTTTGTGAAGTAAACATACATACATCACATACAAATAATATAATCACTAGATCCTCGACACATAGACAACTTATACAAATACAAATTAAAACCACTTTCGGACAAAGGAATTTTGAGTATTATTCAATTATAATCTATAACCTACTTCCACTCTCTATTAAAACAATTAGTAACGAGAAAATGTTTAAAAAGGCCATAAAAATGGATAGTGGAGCTAGGTAGAAGTAAAATGGATTGTCTCATTCGCCCATACCAATATTGAATCAACTGCTCCACAAGTGTATAGGTTATGTTAGGTGTTTGTTATTTTCATTGTGTGATTTGTAATATAAATAATATAGATGTACATAAATACCTTGTTTTTAAAACTGTCTGAATATTTGTTAATTATCTTCGTTTTTTTAAGTTAGTCTTCTTTGTTTATTCTCAAATGTAATTTAAAAAAAGTATATTGTTAATTGTCCGCGGCACGGGAAACCCCGGTGAGGTCACATTATATTTATTATTAATTATAGTTTGTAAGCAAAAAATATGAATTAATAAATAAATTAATAAAATACAGCTGAAACCTTTGAAACACACACAAACACTAACTTTTACGCATTTTTAATATTAGTACGGATGGACTTATATTCCTAACAACCCTAAGCTAAATGTAAAATGACGTCGTTATCAATCAAAAGGGATTGGCCGGTTCATTACAGGGTGGAAATGTTTTTACAACAGCCAATAAGGCACTAAAAACAACAAGCTTCGCGTCGAGCTGATGTATATTTGAGTGAGCTTGTTGATAAAGCAATGGGCGGACTCATTCATTAGATTGGAAACGCGAAATGGGGAGATGCTGCCGTGCCGGAAGTGGGTTATCAAAGAAAATAGGCGGACGGTGATTGGCCGGAATCTGGCGGAGGGAGGGGGAAAAAAAGTCGCCAGAGAAGAAAGATGGAAAGTGTCCAAGGCGAGGGCGGACTTAATAGTATTAAGACAAACATGAGTGAACTTGTTAACGAGGAACTGTCTGATGAAGATTTTTAATTTTACCGTGCGCTGAAAAAGAACTCATATTTTCTGTACCTTTAGGATGAAAGGCTGGAAGTCACATTTTTCTGCAAAATTAAATTATGAATGTCATTTTTTTCATATATTCAACAACTACAAACCATCTCGCCGTTTTCCGTAGGGGTAGGCAAAGAAGATAGAACGCCATATAATAATCGGGTTGTAGTCCCGTGGCTAGTGTTGCGGACTCACGGGCCGGAGGTCCGAGGTTCAAACCCCACTCTACCTCAACTTGATTTCCATTTTCTAATAGTGATTTATTTACAACTCGTTGAAAATGGCTACCAAAATTGAAATATTTGGGTAAATTATAAGAGCGCTAATATTTTATTTTTTTATAAAAAAATAAAAATCTATCATTCTATCTTTGCATACATACCTCGCTTCCTCTACATTCATACATCTTCTCATCCATTACACCGCGAGACCGATAGTAAATGTTATTAAATAAGCATATAAAACCGAGATTCCCTGTGCGTACTGTTTCCATCTACCTAAATTCTCGTAAGTCAAAATAACGTGCGTAGCTGATTACGATAATCGGATAATTCGTGAAAACTTAATCGGTTGCTGGAAAATCGATTTGTCTGGATGTTTTATTGCCTTATTTGGATTAGTCGTGCGTGATTATCGGTGAAGTATTGATCTCTCGACGGACGTTCTCCAATTTGACCATTTGAAGAAATGTGTTTTATTTTGTAAATAAATGTTTGCTTTTCAGTGCTTTTAATTTTTTTAATATATATTTACTAGCGGACCCGTCAGACGTTGTCCTGCACGAACGTTGGCTTGCCTGCTATTTGCTCGGAAAAAGACTTTTCATTGATAATTAGGTACCTCTAGGTACGTGTTTTTGTTTGAATTTCAAAACTAAAAATTGTTTAAATTCAAATATTTCATTTAAGTAGGTACCTAGGTACTTGTTTATGGTTGAATCCCAAAACGTAAAATAATTATTTATTCAAATATGGCTTTGCAAACGTCAAACTCCGGGCTTCTCACCAACAGATGAGGTGTACTCACGTAAGTATACGATTTTAAAAAATGTATTGAATTTAATATTATTTTAGTATCACCAAAAATCCAGTAAAAAGAAATACATTTTTTTTCTCCGAAAACCGCACGTAAATCGGTTAAGCCGTTTAGAAGGAGTTCAGTGACATCACACGTACAGAGGAATTATATATATAAAGATTGTCAAGGATGGGTGCGCGTGAATTGATTTAAGGTTAAATGAGAAAGATGGATTACAATTGAAGTTATTTATTAAGCAGTTACACACGAGTTACATCCTATTATTTTATCCAGAAGGAATTTACAATAGCGAACATTTGGCGAGAAGCTGGTGGACGGGCGACACGAAATGCCAAGATGAAATGTAAATGTTCTTCCGATGCACGACGTTTAAAAACCTGTCCGAGCTGACGTTGTAGCGGGCTACGCGCTCGGACCTGTCAACCTCACGGCTTTAATGTTGCCCTCCGCAATTGAAACCAAAGCGGTCTTACAAAATTAAACAACACATATAAAGTATCAACCATTGACTAAAAACATAGACAATTTCTGAGCTCTCAAAAATGATGGACAGGTAACTTATGCTCAACGCGCATTTAGTCGTCCTTCGACCGCCAGCTAGGCGTAACGTTTAGAATCGAAACATCAATGCCAACTTTTGTCATGAAAACGTGTAAAAACCTTTCGGATAAACATTGCAAAAGGGATTCTGTAACTTTTCGTTGGTAAATATTTTTTTCATGAGTGATTTACAAAGCTTAAAACAGTTCATATTCAAACATAAATATATTACTACTACCATCACGCCATTTCCCCGTAGAGGTAGGCAGAGGGAATGGTCACGCCACACACGTCTTTCCTGGCATACATTTCTAGGTTCTTCCACATTCATGCATCTTTTCACACTTGCCCTTCGGTACTGCCTGCTTTTGACATGACCAGACTTAAGATTTTGGTTTATCCCTTCATACCACGTCTTCCTTGGTCGTCTTCGTCTCACGTTGCCGTTCATTGTCGGCATTTATACTTGTTTTACCATTATTTCATCATGCATTCGTTCCACATGACCAAACCATCCCGGAATAGGGAATATTAACTCGATTGAATTATGCATAACAACCCGAGAGAAAGGACCATACGAGCACTTTAGCCATTTCCAGTATTTAATTTCTTGGTCTGTGGAATCATTTTTAGCTTAGGACGTCATTTTGAATTGGAAAACCCGTTTTAATCCATCGGAAAACAGCCGCTATTTAGATAATAATGTTTCAAAGAAATAAATCCAAAGCCAGTTACGTTAGTAGGCAAAAGTAAATTTCTATAGCCCATTCAGGTATCGAACCCAGAATCGTATGCATTTCATGTTCACAAAAGCCATAGTAGTATTTGTATTCCGTCGTCTTTTAAAATATCGCAATTGCCCTAAATTGCTCCCGCACCGCACACTCGAGAGAGTCAGTTGCTACTGCACTCAATAGAGAGTGGCTTTTCTTTTATACTCGTCTCAGGAAGTCTCCCGCTCTGGGTGGCTGGGTGGGGGGAAATCGCAGTCTGCTTTCAACCACCCGCGCTTCTCATACCGAGGTAACGGAGATAATCAGCGGGAGTTCTTCTCTTGGGTCGAAACAACGGATGCGGACCTAAGCTAGTTTATGTAATTAATAAATGCGCTTTTAGAGACATTTGTCTTCAACTTTTGTATCAATTCGAAAATGCATTTTGAATTGAAATTTTTCACTTGAAGTCGGTTTTATTTTTTGGTTCTGCGAAAGAACATGTTTTGTAATGCATGAACAGATTCAAACAATTGTATTTAATCTCAATATTTCCCTTACAACTTGGTGAAAAAAAAAACAAGCCTGCAGATAGAGACTTAGCTGGGCAAAATAATGAATGTTACACAGTGTGTCAAGCGGCCACCTAAACCAGCCAATGGCAGGTCATAAGCCCTGTAAATGCTTAGATTTCCATATTCCCTTCTCAATAATGTTTTCCCTCTCTGTTGCAATAAATTTAAATAAAAATTTAAATATATTATTTATTAACGGACATTGTCCATGACAATTAATAGGGTTTAAATATTCCAATAAAAGAATAGTTTAAAACATTAAAAAAGAAGAAAAGAAGCATTGACAAACATAAGATATATCAAGACAAGATCTGGACTATTTATTTAGTGCTTGTTTAAATCGCTGTAAACTTAAACGAAAAAAGTCCAGATCTTGTCTTCAGTTATAAATACGACAAAGACGGGTCATTAAAGAATTAAGGCCATAGTTTGTTTTATGCTGATCGATGAACAGTACTTCACTGTTTCTCAACTTACGAGTCGGAATATTGAATTTTACTTGTCCCAATAATGATGGAACATCGATTATACCATTTAGTATGCCGAACATATATATGGAATCAATATTAGTTCTACGTTTTTGTTGACTAGAAATATTTAACATTGACTTTATCAGCATAAGAATAATTACCTCTCTCTAGTCCAAGCATCCACGCTACTTTTCGAAGCAAGCGATGTTGGACTGATTCAATGTGATTTATGCGATTGACATAGAATGGAGACCAGACCACTATTCTAGGAGGCATATTCAAGAAGAGGGCGAACAGTTGAGTAATAAAGAGTTTTGATTGTGTGGACATTAGTAAAATCAGAGGATTTTCTGTTAATGAAGCCAAGTCATTTCTGTGATTTATTTACTGTATTATCTATATGTAAGTTTATAGTCCAAAACAACTCCTAAATCTCTGATTGACTTAACTACATCAATTTTAAAAAAGGCTTTCCGACAGATTTGAAACAAGGGACATCTTTAAACTCCAAAATGTTTGACAGTTAATGCTCGACGCAGCGATCGAATCCGTATTTTCTAATCACACTTCATCAGGACCGATGGCCCTCGAGTAGAATTGATTGCGCTCTCGCCTGATGCGAGTCGAGCCAAGTACGTCCGGCGGACGGTCCGCCGCAACCCGAGATATACCCAGTTACGTACTCCTCAACCCAGTGGTCGGCAAACCTCGGCTCTCAAGCCACTCGAGTGCTGCTCACACAGCGCAAGTTTCACTTTTCGCTGGATTTATTTCATCTACGGCTTCTAACGAAGTATTCAGAGGACTATTGATGTAGGATTATTGAGGACATTGCAAATATTGTCATTCAAAATACATGGAGACGCATCATATTGAACTGGATTCATTTTTTCAATGAGGAAGTTCAGCCGTTTTATTTTTTTATTTTCATGTATCGTATTATCAGCGCTAATTTTGTTTTTTTGAAATTAATCCGCGTGTGACTGGACCGCTGTGCACGCGCAAACCACGAGCCCACTGCGTGATATCGCATTTATTTATTTATTATATACCACCAAGTATTTTACAAGTAAAATACGTTGAATTACATTCCCAGGAGTTACAACATTAAACAGTAATAACATTTAAAAAATAACACATTTCGAGAACAACAAAGCAAGTTTAGCACCTTTATAACTTAATATAGCACAACAATATATACGCCAAAAACCTTTTCTTACACAAGCAGAATAAATATATAAAAAAAAACGCTTTTAAGAATAAAAAAAATGATTGGCCCATTTCACACCACCCCAAAAATCTACACGACATGATTAACCTAGCCGGACCGAAGGGGGGGATTCGAATCCCCCATAGACCAATTTGGTCAATTACACTTTATGTACATTAGCTTTCGGCAAACTAACAAAAATGAATAAAATACACGAATGAGTCAAATATGTGTACGCGAAAACATGAAAAAAGTATTGCACGGTCATAAACACTTCCTCTGTTTTATTCTCCTGATGACAAACAAGTAGGCGCTGGGGTCGTTTGGTCCCCCCGTTCGGATCATGTGTAATTTTTGGATGCGTAGTGAGGGAAAAGTTGAAATACAATACGGTGGATCGATATTTCGCTTCTTTGCAAGAACAACGTATCATCTCGAAAAATCCAATTTTACAAGAAACTACTTTTAAACACCAAAAAAAATTAGAAAATCTAAACTAATATGTTTTAAATATGATCTTTAATTAAGATTTATAGTTAAAAAGCAATTCGCTTAGATTTTTTGCTTTTTTAACGTTTAAAAGTGGATTCCTGTTAAATTACATTTTTCAAGATTGTTCTTCTAAAGAAGCGATTAATTGTTTTAAGATTATTTATTTATTTAATACCTGGCCAACGCAATTACCAGTACAGCATGAGACCGATTAACCTTCAGCCGATTTCCTTTTGCAGGATTTTAACGTGGAAATTGGAAAAACTAAAATAAACTTTAATATTAGAGTAAAAGAACACTTAAGATGCTTAAATAATAATAATTTTTCTGTATTCGCAAATCATCTGATAGAAAATAATCATAAATTTAATAAATACACATTAAAAGTACTTCATGTTGAAAATAAAATAATTAAAATTAGACAACTTAGAAATCTTAGAAATTAAAAAAGCGATTCATAATAAGAAAAAAATAATTAATAACCAAATAAACAATATTTCTTTTAGTCCTCTCCTATCTAGCTTTGAAAATGTTGATATCAAATTACCACCCTTGTAAAGAAAAAAAGACTTGATTTATTGGGTCCACGTGTCGTATCTAGTAAACATGATAAAAATAAAATAGGAATCAACTCATTAGTTACGTAAACCTTGACAAAGAAGCTTGTTTGCTTCGAAATCGGTAGCTGGAAAAAAAAAAAAAAATTAGTGGTTAAAAACAAAGTTGTTTTATTTATTTTATTATTTATTATTTAAATATACATTAAGTCTTACATATACATTTAGGTGATTTTCACGAAATTATCCAACTAAAATTAAGAGCAGCCATTAAGAGTTTTTGTGTGATATAATTTTATTTGTCAGCGTGTTGTTCTTATACATACAAAACAAACAAACAAACCATCACGCCGTTTCCCCGTAAGGGTAGGCAGAGAGGATAGAACGCCACAACACTCTATATTTGCATACAGATCTCGCTTCCTCTACATTCATACATCTTCTCATGCACGCGCGCCGATTATTCCGACTTTTGACATGTCCAACTTTAAGTATTTGTTGGATTTGGTCATGCCATGTCTTTCTCGGTCTTCCTCTATTTCTGCATCCATCAGCATTCGCATTGTAAATATTCTTAGCCGTTCTTTCGCTGTCCATTTGTTCTACATGTCCAAACCGGCGCAGAGCTCCTTTCTTGATTGTGTCGATAATGCTTGTCTCAGCCTTACATAATGTACGGATCTCAACATTTGTGCATATACATACATACATTTCAGATTTTACAAATAACTCAAAAAACATGGAAAATAAATGAATAAAAAAAAAATATTTTTTGACTTAAAACAGAGAGTAAATACGTAGAGCTTCGCTGTCTTGTAAGGTTTGTTGGCTTTCTGGAGGAAACAGTTTGAAACGAAAATAAATTAATTGTTGTACTCCTGATCGTTGGCTCTTTTGCCTAATGAGTTTGCCGACCACTGCCCAACCCCCTACCCCCTACCCCCAGACGGTAGACCGACCGCCATTTGCGATAGAACTAACCACCCGGAGATAAATATTTTCAGCCGAATCTACGAAAACTAAAGACAGAACAATATACTTTGACAAGAATGTTTCCCCCTTTGAATGTGAATTGAACGTGGTTATGTAGAAAGCAGCCAGCCATAGAAAAGTGAAACTGAGATAATATCATCTTAAGTGCAGGTACATTTAAAAATAAGTTGAAAAGGATACAATACGCAATATTGCAATGGAACAGAGTGAGACAAATTATTGAAACATGTGTTGGCGGTGTACTTTACTTTACTTTTATATGAAAACAAAAATGACATTGAAACGACTAAAACCATCAACAATGACGTGCAAAAACTATTAGAATGGACGAACAAAAACTTCTTAACACTAAATGCCAAGAAATCATTATTTTTATTTTTATTTTTGTTTTATTAGGGAAATCAACAGTTCTACATACATATTTTTAGTAAACAAACAGATATAGTGTATAAACTCAGAACCAATAACAGATTTCCACATAGTATACAAAGTTAGCAAAGAATATATATATATTACATATCAAATAAAAACATACAATTTATACATATAAAAATGTTATTTTCAAGTACTCAATAATCAAAGAATTTTTAAATATTAATTTTAAGAACATTAAGTTACTGTAAATTGGGCGGGATAAGGACAAAAATGCTTGAAGAGAGGATAAGGAGGGGGGGGGGAGATGTACATATTTATTATTATAATGTCTACTAAGTTACATAATACATTTTTAGTTTAAATTTTAAATCTGACAGAGTGATGTTTGTATAATCTATATTTTTAAATTTTGTATTGTACATTGAAAAAGTCCTACGAAAAAAAGCATTTTTAACATACGATGTTTTACTTGTTGGTACATGAAACAGGTGGTACCGTCTACAAATCCTGGCTGGCACATGTATTGTTATTAAACCAAGCAGCTCTGTACAGTCAACCATTCCTGTCACAATTTTGTAAAGCAGTAGTTGGTCCGCACACACTCTGCGGTATTGTAGAGAAATGATTCGATGGAAGGTGGAGGCAGTGAGAGTAGATACATAAGAAATACTGGTTTTGTATTTAAGGTACTTTATAAATTTGTTTTGAATATTTTCTATTCTACTTATATATATGGCATACTGGGGATTCCATATCTGAGAGGCGTATCATTAAATCATTTAATCATTAAATCAAATGCAATTTTCCACTCTTACTTTCCTTCAATCATCCTTTACCACTCCTTATCAATTTCCTTCTTTTCCTTTCCACTATCTCCTTGTTTTGTCCATATTTATCTTATTTTAATATATAGTATATTTATTATTTATATAGTTTAAACTTCAAGCCGTCGTCGCTTTATTACAGTATTATTTAGTGAATACATATAATTGGATGGCAGGCCCTACTATGTATACATTTTATATATATATTTTTTTTTAAATATTCATTTAACCTGTACATCTGTTTGTATTCGAAATAATTTAAAAAAAAAAAAAAAAAATGCAATATAATACATTTCGAAACACAAAAGAAGAACCATAACATGAACATAAAAATAAACAACAAAACTCTTAAAAAACTAGAACATGTGACTTACCTAGGACTCACAATGGACAGACAATTAAAATGGACAAAACACATAGACGGACTCACTAAAGTAATGGCATCATCTTCTACAAAATTAAAGATTTTATACCAAGAAAGGAAAAAAATACGATGTACGAAGCCTATGTCAAAAGTAAACTGAGTTACATGATCGCGTTCTGGGGAACTGGTAACAAGACAGACATAACAAGAATACAAAGACAACAAAATAAAATTCTTAAACTAACATACAACCTACCCTACCTGACCTCTACGACTGAACTGTACAAAAAACACACCAGTTTGACATAAACTACTTGACTAAAATTGAGACCTTAAAAATTGTGCACAAAATAACACTGGGAAACATACGAGACGACGACATAATATTAGCCAAAAATGCTGACATACACAAATATAACACCAGACAACAACAACACTATCATATTGAAATGGCGAAGACAAACACAGGACAGTCAAAAATACTACATAATGGACTTAAACACTACAACGACTTACTACTTGAAAACTTTTACTGGAGACAAATTTAAAATCAATCTGAAAAAGCACATGATGACTGAACTAACTAGACAAGACGAGACATAAAATGACTAGACAATATTAAATTTCTAATGTAACCCTAACGGGTTTTTTAAAATTGTAAATAAATAAAATAAAAATTATCTATATCGGGTTGTGGTCCCGTGGCTAGTGTCTCGGACTCACGGACCAAAGATCCGTGCTTCGAATCCCACTCTACCCCAACTTGATTCCATTTTCTAATAGTGAATTATTTACTGTTTGGGTAAATCATAAGAACGCAAATATTTCTTTTTTAGAACATTTAGCTTCTCATAGATTAAATATCGACTTATCAAACTATGCATCACATTTAAATGAATTTAAACATACTTTTGATAAAGCAAAAAACATAAAAATTTTACATGTAGGACATAAAGGTCAGAAGTTAGATAGATTAGAAATTTTAGAAATAAATAGGATAAAAAATAATAGCCATAGAATTTTAATAAATCAGCAGATAGAATTTAATAACTCACCCTTATTAGCCCCCTTAGTTAGACCCTGTCATATTATATTTAAAAAATATATTTTTAAATATAATATGTCTTCTTGTACCTATAAGAATTTTTTTATTTTTTAATTGTGGACTGGCTACTTTCTGCATAACTTTGTTCCATTGAAGGTGTGTCAAGTTGTGTGTGAAGTTTGTACCAAATTTAGATCTTAATAACTGCTTTTAAAAAAAAATATTTATACTTTTACAATGTTTGTATTCTTTTTTTTATACGGAATAATGTTGTCTCATTGGAGTGTCCCGTGCCGAGGGAAACATTTTACAAAAAGTGAAACATGTCTTAAATTATTTATCAAACAAAGTTAACATTAAAAAAACGTAAATAATCTAACTAACTAACTAACTAACCATCACGCCATTTCCCCGGAGGGGTAGGCAGAGAGGATAGAACGCCACACCACTCTGTCCTGGCACACTTCCTTTGCTTCCTTCACATTCATACATCTTCTCATGCACGCACGTCGATTATTCCGACTTTTCACATGACCACTTTCAAGAATTTGTTGTACTTGATCATGCCATGTCTTTCTCGGCCTTCCTCGACTTCTACAACCAGACACATTCGCATCATAAATCTTTTTAGCCGTTCTTTCATCATTCATTCGCTCCACATGACCGAACCATCGCAAAAGACCTTTCTTAATTTTGTCGATAATGCTTAACTCAGCCTTGCATTCTGCTCTAATTTCGACATTAGGGCACCTATCATACATTGTTTTTCCGCACATTCGCCTGAGGGATCGCATTTCAACAGCATTCAGTCTACTTTCGTCCCTTTTTTTCCAACTCCATGCTTCGCTTCCATACATTAGGGTTGGTACCAGAACTCCATTATGAACTGCTAATTTAGCCTCTTGCGATAGACACTTATTTGCTACGACAGACTTTAAGGCACCATTAACTCTGTTACCGGCACTAACCCTCCTTTCAATATCCTTGTCCATATTTCCATCTCTAGTAAACATACTACCCAGATATACAAATTCTTCGACCTGTTTCAAACTATCTCCATTTACTACAATCTTAATAATCTAATTAGCCTAATTATCATTAACATAATAAGCAAAGTAAAATAAAATAATCATAAAAAACATAACCAATTTATATAGACCTATAGACCAAATTTCACAAAACAGTACACACATTTTACCTATTTGACTTGATCCACTTATCGATCCGTGTGCAACCCACCTCCACCATCCATTTATTAATAGCAATTTTATATTGTGAGTACTTACTGATTGTCCTTATGGATAATGGAAGTAGATTGTACACTTTAACCGAGTAGTAGGCCAATCCTCTTTGACCGAAGGTTGTATTTTTTTTCGCAGCATCAGGGTGGAGTATCTAGTATGTCTTGTATTTGCGAAAGAAGTTATGGAAGGTAGAGAATAATGTTCACGTGCGTATAGTAACAGAGCTTTTACTTAAAGTTGTTTCACAGATGTTACATTAAGATTTACGAATATACCGAGGGAGCTAGTTCTGATTGGGACTCTTAAGATTATTTTTATTAAAGCTTTTTGTACAATTATTATTTGTTTTAATCAGTGTGTCATTTGCACATCCCCATCCAATTATTCCATATTCCAAAACTGATTAAGGGAGGAAATTCAGACTATCTAAAAACATTTGGATATACTCAAAACATTATTATTTTTATTTTTTATTTTTATTTATTTACTTAAGTTAGTTAATATTACATTGTATATTAACTAATATATTTACAATTATAACAAATACTTATTAAATATTTCTTACATAACTACATTATTACAATAAACATAACATTTTTTTTTTAAATCCGTAAGTTTTCTTTCATTCTTCATACTTTCAGGCATCTCATCATACAGTTTTAACCCTTTATACATTAAGCTATTTTGTGATTTTGTTTTTTTCTTAAGTGGTAGTCTTATCCTATTTCTATTTCTTGTCCTATATTTATGTACATTTCTATTTAATATAATTTCATTTATAAAATACTTTGGCATGAGATTATTAAACACTATATATAAATACAAATACATTATACAATAGTCTTTTCTTTATTCCTATCCAGTTCAATTGTTTTCTCATTTTTTCAACACTATTATATTTGCTTTTTTTCAGTATAATTCTCATTGCTCTATTTTGTAGTATTTCAAACTTGTTTATGTCTCCCTCGTTAGCTAAATATAATAAAGTAGAGCAATAGTCCCAATGAGGGGCAATTATTGTTTTGTATATAAGTTCTGCACTCTTTTTATTTATTTTTTTTCGAATTCTTCCTAGGAAGAAAATCTTTTTTGAAATTTTCTTATGTATATATTCAAAGTGTGATGTTAAATTTAATCTGGAGTCAAGAATAATTCCTAAGTATTTCATTTCATCAACCCTTTCAATAATTTTACCATCAATATTTACATTCATTGTTATGCCATGTGCTTTATTACCTATTTCCATATATTTTGTTTTACTAACATTTAATTTTAATTTATTTATCTTTAGCCATGACGATATGTTCTGTAGATCTTCATTGATTTAACTAACTGGGGCGTTATTCTGAACCGATCTCGCGGCACGAGAAAACAGTTTTTCTC
The DNA here is from genome assembly GCF_059751315.1 of Micrasema longulum. Lineage (NCBI taxonomy): Eukaryota > Metazoa > Arthropoda > Insecta > Trichoptera > Brachycentridae > Micrasema > Micrasema longulum. The sequence goes on from NW_028279639.1 coordinate 30,883, forward strand.
GAGTATTTTGTATGTAAATACGCGAGATAATACGGCCGCGAAAGCGTTTGCCATACCAACCCCTGGTGTGAGAAGAAGTATAAAAGTGTTTTCTGGCGTTGCCTTGTAGGTGAAACAATTCAGCCAAATGAATATCATCCACAACAATAATGGTTTCAAGTCTTTAATTTCACAAAAGCCAACGGATGGAAGAGTTGCGGAAATGTGGATGTTTCAGCATAGGCAGTACGGTGAATGTTACATAGTGTGTAAAGTGTCCACGTAAACGAGCCGATGCCAGGTTATTAGCACGGTAGATGTTCAGATTTCTCTTTTGCCTTCTCAGAAATGTTAACTCTGTTGCAACAAATTTAGATGATTTACTAGAAAAGATTTTTCTAATACTTTTTAGAATTTACATGACTTTTTACAACAACAACAAACCATCACGCCGTTTCCCCGTAAGGGTGGTAGGCAGAGAGGATAGAACGCCACGTCAATCTATCTTTGCATACATATCTCGCTTCCTCTACATTCATACATCTTCTCATGCACGCGCGCCGGTTATTCCGACTTTTGACATGTCCGTCTTCAAGTATTTGTTGGATTCGGTCATGGCATGTCTTTATCGGTGTTCCTCTATTTCTGCATCCATCAACATTCGCATTGCAAATATTTTTAGCCGTTCTTTCGCTGTCCATTTGCTCTACATGTCCAAACCAACGCAGAGTTCCTTTCTTGATTTTGTCGATAATGCTTATCTCAGCCTTACATAATGTACTGATCTCGAATTTTTTGCATCTATCGTACATAGTTTGACCACACAGAGATTGCATTTCGACAGCATTCAGCCTACTTTCATCCCTGTTTTTCCAAGTCCATACTTCGCTCCCATACATCAGGGTCGGGACCAGGACTCCATTATTTTTTTACATTAATGACAATAAAATGTTTTCGCTCTCTGCTGAAATAATCAAAAGAACGCAAATATTTATATATATAAAAAATAAAACGTTTTCTTTTATCGTAGTTGATTGGCTTTACTATAAATACATCACCCATCTTATCGACACGGGAAAGCAACCCTTTCTACCCCTTATCCTGTGCCAGTCCTACCCTGTTCCGTGTAAGGGGATGAAATATTCGACCGGTGTCGGACTTAACCCAAATTTTCCGGCTTTACATAATGTCTCGTAAGGAACCGAGTTCGCTCAAGATTCCGATTTACATCATATTTATTTTTTATTTAAAATAACTTCACAAAAATCAACAGATGGAAGAATTGAAAAAATATGGGTGTTCAAACATAGTCAGGATGGTGGTGTTACAAGGTGTGTTAAGTGGCCTTCTAAACCGGTGCGTGCCCATTTCCCTTGTCTTTGATTCTGATACCCGCTATCAATAAAGCTTTTAGCTCTTTAACTTCACAAAAATCGATGTATGGAAGAATCCAAGAAATATGGGTATTTTAACATGACAGAATGGTGGTATTACACAGTGTGTAAAGTGACCACCCAAACCGAAAAACGAAAACAGATCATGGCTCTAGATAGACGATAGTTAGAAGACTAACATAATAAGATGGACCTTTTACAGACTAGCTATTAATGTAACATGATAAGATGGACTTTTTACCTAATAGCTATTACTGTAACATGATTAGATGGACCTTTTACAGAATAGCTATTAATGTAACATGATAAGATGGACTTTTTACCTACTAGCTATTATTGTAACATGATAAGATGGACTTTTTACCTTATAGCTATAACTGTAACATGTTAAGATTGACCTTCTACCTTATAGCTATTATTTATTTATTTAACTTTTAGTTCATAATGTTATTTGTACATTGGCGGGCTCATTGCCAAATGGCAATTTCTTCCAACCAACCAATTAAATAATAGTTTTATTTTTATAATTCAAGTAACAAAACATATTTAATAGAAAATAAAGATTAAAAAGCTAAAGATATACAAAAATCGAAATAAACGTATTTATGATGATTATGATAAAATAATAAATAAACTTATCAATAATAATAAAAGCCTTATCCCAATTTCGGTCCCAAAACTCCCAAAAATGATCTGTTTAGTAAACTAGTTGTAAATATTTATGTTTTCTGTCCCCTGTTAAAATAATTATTTGATCTTAACTCCAAAATATGTTAAGAATAGTATAAAAACTGTTCACGTTGTAAACAATTCACCAGTCTTGAAGATGCCTACTTAGGCGAAAGCGCTCGTTAGTCAAAATAATAAAAAGTAAAACCAAACCAAGAAGTTTTATTGATAAGTTTATTTATAATTTTATCATAATCATTAACTATGTAGTTTTATCAAGAAATATCAACAAAGAACATCAATATTATCAACGTATTTTTTTATAAATGCCCATAAATCAAAACTATTACTCAATAGGAAAAATGAAAAAAGAGGAAAGAGGAAAGGAGGAGAGATTAAGGAAGAGAAAGGAGATGTTTCTTCAGACGTGATTTTAACAGAGATAATGTAGCAACATCTTTGATGGTGGATGGGAGATGATTCTACAGTCGAGCCGCATGGACACTATATGAGTTAGAGAAGAAAGAGGAATTGTGGATGGGTATTAAGATAGTGCCTTGAGAATTAGAACGAAGAGGTAAACCTTGAACTGATAAGCGTTGAAATTTTTCACGCAGGTATATAGGAGCGTTAGGACTATGTAGTACATTGAACAGAAGTGAGAGGGAGTGATAGTCTCTCCGCTGTCTGATTTTGAGCCATTTCAGTTGCCTACGATAATCAGAAATGTGGTCATATTTCCTAAGACCAAAAATGTACCTTATGCATGTATTCTGAAGTCGTTCAAGTTTATCGAGTTGCTCACAGCCTAAATCAGTCATGGAAACATCAGCGTAATCTAGAATGGGTAGTAGTAATGCTTGTGCAAGGGTTCATTTAGTATTAATGGGTAAGAATTTTTGTAACCTTTTAAGTGAGTGTAAAAATATTTTGCGGCTTAATTCATTAGCATGAGCTCGCCAGCAGAGATTTTCATCCATTTTTACTCCTAGATTTTTTACGGATTTCCTGTTTTGAATATTGGTACCATTGACATTAAGAGGATTGAGTGAAGATACGTCTAGCTTACTAAGTAATATTTGACTAGTTTATTGAGTTGCTAACAGCTTAAATCAGTCATGGAAACATCAGCGTAATCTAGAATGCTAACAGTATCATGATAATATGGACATTTTACCTAATGGCTATCATGTTATATGTACGTATACGCCCAGAGGGATTTTACATGACAGTTACAAAACTAAAATGTAAGCGTTTCATGGTATAACAAGTCAATATGTGCGTCTAGTAAATATGTAACTATTTAATAGAAATTTTTATTTTGTGATCACTATTTTTTTAAGTATCGAATTTCACTATGCTTTTTAGATGGACATAAATAAAGATAAAATATTACATAAAAGTTGGTAGGTACCCAATTAAAATTACTGTTACTGTTAATAACTGGTTACTGACTGCATAATAAATGTAAACAACGAATGTCTCGAACAAGTAGAAGAATGTGTGTATCTGGGAAGCGTGTTTTCAAGAGATGGAAGAGTAGAAAAAGATGTTGAAAGGAGAGTGAATGCGGGCAGCAAAATGAACGAAGCACTAAGCACAATAATTGCTAATAAAAATATGTCAATTGAAGCCAAACTGGCAGTGCACAGCGGAGTTTTTCTTAACACTAATGTATGGAAGTGAAACATGAAACTGGGAGAGAAAACTGACACTGGAAAACAAAACATATCAATTTATTCATTCTCGTTTCCGAGCCGGTGCAGTCTGACGATTGGAGAATTTACAAAACAATTATGTCTACCAGACGCCACAGCAAAGGTCGACTGCAAACTTGTACATGCGTTTGGTACTTTGATACTTATCGGTCTCGTTAAATCAGTGACGTCCAGTGTGCCATTCGCCATTTTATAACACTTGATTGTATCATTAAGGATTCTTCGCGCTGAAAGGGATGACGAGGCAAGTAAAAAGTTATAATAGTCAATTTGTTCAGCTGGAAAATTGAGTTTAAAGTTGATGAATCTGGGAAATTTATTTTGAACGTTTTTCCAACTTCATTACGTGGACATTGTAAAAAGGTGCCGATTTTGTTAAGTTATATTCTAAGTTACTAAACAATTTCCCCAGAGAGTGGGTGGAATTAAAATCTTTAACAGTTCGAAGCAAATATCCGAGATATTTCATCAGCCAGTAAAACTATCGGCATATAACCTTTCCAACGCTTATAGGGTGACCACGGTGTAAAAATATAAATATATTCGAATTTATTTTTACGTTATTGACGAAATTTAGTTATGAACATAGGCACCAGGATAATAAAGTGACGATATAAAAGATGTCTGATTCTAAAACATTTCAGTTTGTAAATTAAAATTCTCGATGGAAGTTCATTGTAATTTATTTCTATATTAAAATAAAAAAAATCTGGTTTCAAGTCTGAGAGATGCGTTTAATATAAAAATAAAGGTGATTTAAACATAGATTAAGAAGAACGGCTAAAATGATCTTCGATGCAAAGGCATGAACAGCCAAGAAATTAGCAATAAAAAACTAAATAAATAAAACGCTGTTTCAACTCCATTGTTAACAAAGGGAGATAGATGTCCCAAGAGAAGCTTTTGTAGACAGTAGGTAGATACCGTCGCCATGTGGCCCACTGGCTGCTTGATAATTTCTGAAAACGCACGTGTGTAGTTACTGGGGGATTATGCCTATTGTTCCAACGACTTGTTGTCCATTTTGGTCCGTATTATTTCGTTGTATGAGACGCAACATTCCCGCTCAATTCACTTTTTTACATGAATATTACACAAACGCGTCCATGAGCGGTTTGATTTATCATTTTGTATGTTATTAGAAGGCAGATATTTGAAATATTATGTATTTATCATTTAACCTCAAATCAATTCACGCACTCCCATCCATACAGCCTCATGTAGTTCCATAATCATTTTGTAGAGCCTGTAACTGCTAGAGGACGCGTCTCCAGGTGGTGGATAGGGGAATACTCGGCAGATATGCAGAGCAGGAGGGAAATAAACCTTATTGTCTTGGACGAATTTTAAAATGTCGAACGCGAGATTTAGTAAGGTCGCACAGGATTTTGAAGACGATTGACTTCGGCGTAAGACCCCCGTATTATCCAACGGAATTCACTACCGGCCAGTATTTTAGGGATAATGCGGGGTGATTTAGATGGAAAGGGGCTCGGGTCCGTACCGTTTACGGCGCGGACATATCTGCGGGGTAGGGCGGAGGGACCGCGTAACAGATTACCGCAAAGGGGGAAATTGAAATTATTCATTTGAATGTAGAGACGATTCAGACATTTTTCATATTTCTATCTCGAATTTTATTCAAAGGTATAATAGACCGTCCTTTTTGGAATTTAGCCGACTCTTGACGGCATGATAAATGACATCTTTTGATGTTTCCTTGAATCAAATTTAAAAAGGGAAATTGGCTTTTTATAATGTTAAATGTTGTGCATTTCTGATGATTCGCATGTTTGAATTTAAATAACATTTTAGTTTCTAAGCTGCTTGAATTTATTTGAACGTTATATACACGATTTTTCAGGGGGAGACCGCGAAACTTTAGAGGAATACTCTTCATGGTAAGCTTTAAAATAAATCCTAATAAAATTTTACCAAAAAAACATTAAAAAAAATTCTATACAAAAAAGTAAAAATTAAATTACAATTACTATAGCGACTGCTTTTCTTGACATTTGGCTTGCCAACAGCCGGCTAAATGAAATAAATAGCGTGATAAATAAGAAATAAATAAATAAAAATAGCAGTTTTGAAATATTTTCCACATTTACACAGGTGAAATTCAAATATGTGATTGGATGTGAGCAGCATTATACGTCGCGAAACGTAAATATTTTGACATCTAATATTAGGTGTTCACGGATGTTCTATTGTGATCGCGAATACGATAAACAATCGGGTTGTGGTCCCGTGGCTAGTGTTGCTGACTCACGGATCAGAGGTCCGAGGTGCGAACCCCACTCTACCCCAACTTGATTGTTGAAAAAGCCACCGAAATTGAAATATTTGGGTGTATTATCAAAACTAAGGAATGATTATGGTATTATGGTTAGTAAATAATTTATTATTATTACGTGTCGAGTGGTTCGATAAATCCCCATTGATAGAGCCGTAATTCAGGACGTGCGCCATTGTGTCGTCTCACGGGGCAGGCCCGTCCACCGCCCGCACATGCATAATGCACGAGGCTACGTCTCGTGGCCGGAAGGCACCCGCGCCCCATAATCCCCCATCCAGTTAACGGTGCGGCTCATCTGTTGCCTGGCCGTGCGTGTTGACCTATATATCTCTCTCGCTTCTGGGGTGGTATTCTGAATCATCTCTATCCCCTAGGGCAGAAGTTCTTTACCAAAATTTTAATGTTGACCTTGTAAAGTGGAGTAGTGCGCGCTCACCTCACAACAGCGGTCAAGTTATCGAGAACCGTTGCTCGGATACTAGTTACTCGCACTTCCACACATGGGGATTCCCCTTTTTTATTAAATTTTAATATTGTTGGTATCTGAGTGCCTTATTCATCTCAAATTCTTTTATTTTTAACATTTTACAACAGAGATGAAGAACATTTAAGAGAAGGTAATATAGAAGTCTAGGCATCTACGGGGCTTATGACCTGTCAATGGCTGGTTTAAGTGGCCACTTTACACACTGTGTAACATTCACCATTCTGCCTATATTTGAACCTCTATATTCCTTCAATTCTTTCATCTGTTGATGTTTGTGAAGTTAAAGAGCTGAAACCTTTATTTATGCGGGTGAGATTCATCTAATTGAATTATTTCACCTACATACTAGGCAACTCTATATTGCCTTCTCTTAAATGTTCTTCATCTCTGTTGTAAAATGTTTCTATAAACAGCTCCCCAGGTCAAAATAATAAAAAGTAAAACTAAACCAAGAAGTTTCATTGATAAGTTTATTTATAATTTTATCATAATAATTCATTCATCTTTGTACTATTTTAAGAGGGTTTAATATATTGGCGTATGAACCATCCCCCTACAATACCATATTGTACAATTGAGTAATAATCTTTTTTTAAATTATTGATTTTTAAAATATTCCTTTATCTAATAAATATGTTTGTACATTTTCTAATTCGTTTAACGAGTTCACTAATATGGGCTTTCCATTTTAAGTTTTGGTCTATGTATACACCAAGATATTTAATTTTATCTGTTGTATCAAGAACTGAACTTGTAAGATCGCAGTTAGCTTTGTTGCAATTGCTTTGATAAATAATTATTTTTACTATTGAATACTACTACTAATACTACCATCACGCCATTTCCCCGTAGGGGTAGGCAGAGAGAGTGGACCGCCACACACGTCTATCCTGGCATACAATCCTAGCCTCTTCCACATTCATCTTGTCATACATGCCCTTCGATTCCGTCTGCTTTTGACATGACCAGACTTAAGATTTTGGTTTATCTGATCATGCCACGTCTTCCTTGGTCGTCCTCGTCTCACGTTGCCGTTGCATTTTCGCCATATATACTTGTTTTACCATTCTTTCGTCGTCCATTCGTTCTACGTGACCAAACCATCTCAGAGACCCTTTCGTAATCTTATCAATTACATTTACACTCTCGCCTGATTTCATCATTCGTGACCCTGTCATACATTGATTTCCCACACATTCGTCTAAGAGATCGCATTTCAACCGCGTTCACTCGGCTTTCATCATGTCATTTTTACTATTGAATACTTTTAAAACAATATTTCAAATCAACCATGTTGAGAATCGAACCCGAGACCTCTTGCTTGGTAGGCAAACGCGCCGACCATTACACCACGAGGCCGACGAAAAATTATTTTACTCGACAAAACTCCATAGACCTTTATCACTTTAAAATGTGAAACAAATATAAACATATTTTTCTTTTGCGATATTCGCCGGCGCCGAAATAATGAAAAAGTTAAAAAAAGTATCACAAGGCACGAACATTAAGAATCGCCGGGAAGCGCGAGAGGAAACAATCCAAGGACAGGAACGAAAGGGAATGGACTGGGATTTGTATGGATTGCTTATATCCGGTATGAAATATCCGGAGTCCGCGCGGGAGGAATAATGCCATTGAGGGAAGGAAGGAAGCGGGGCCGGGAGGGGGACAGGTGAGGATGGAAAATGGAAACGTGATCAGAGATTAGAAAGGTGTGATAATTTCAATTTGTTACAACAGAGAGGGAAAACATTTTTGAGAAGGGGAAGAGCCCAAACACTCGTCTATCTCATTATGTCAAAGTCTAATTGAGTATGGTATAATTGCGTGGGGTGGGGCCAGGAAAAATGCTATCCGAGCATTAGAAATTGCACAAAAGTGTGTTCTCAAGGCTCTACTCGGGGTCCCTATCAGGATCAGGACACCTACAGCTGAGGTGCTTGAACGAGTTGGTGTTCTGAACGTCAGGCAACTGTATGCTAATAAATTAAGCCGCAAAATATTTTTCAGTCTACACTCACTTCTTACAAAAATTCTTACCCATTAATACTAAATGCACCCTTGTACAAGCATTACTACTACCCATTCTAGATTACGCTGATGTTTCCATGACTGATTTAAGCTGTGAACAACTCGATAAACTTGAACGACTTCAGAATACATGCATAGGTACATTTTTGGTCTTCGGAAATATGACCACATTTCTGATTATCGTAGGCAACTGAAATGGCTCAAAATTAGACAGCGGAGAGACTATCACTCCCTCTCACTTCTGTTCAATGTACTTCATAGTCCTAACGCTCCTATATACCTGCGCGAAAAATTCGTCTGGCTGAAGCCACCCACAGTTGTTCAGTTTTCGATGGGTTTAATGTTAGTCTATTTTCAGCTATCCAGTTTCTTATTTTCTTGATGCATCCATCAATTAAATTGACAAGTACACTTCTCTCGCCTGGTTTGCAATAAAAATAAATCTGCGTATCATCTGCATAGCAGTGAGACCACAATCCACATTATCATTATATAACAACTGTTGTTTTTCCTTAATAAAAAAAATAAAAAAACACATTAAGTACTTTTATTTTCTTATTGAAATACGAGTATTACAATTATAATTAATATTACTCTAAAAAATAGCAGAATCACCAGTGAATGACCGCTACTACCCCAGTAAAAATAATACTCAGATTTAGTTACATCATAACATTATAAAACACCCTAACACATTAGAATATGGATATATTAAAAGAATTGCATTAGAAATAGCATCAAATAAAACACTTACCAGACCTTTCCTTATAAAAACACTATCAATCTAAGAACAATAACGGGAAGACGCACTATTACCTTTTGATAACTCACAGTACAAAATTGATAGATTTGTTTCTTACCAAAAGATATGTCCGCCTACTGCTTTTGTCATAGTTTCTAGTGTTAAAAGTTTTTTGACTGGACCCATGTAGCAATTCTTATTATATTGTGTTTTATTTATTTATTTATTTATTATGTTCTATCCCTATGTTCTACTAAATCGCATTTAAGTTTAAAAATCGATTTTACAATCTCAAACTATCGCAAAAAAATGTATATCGTCACTAAAGTTAACTAGAAATATTTCCTCTGCTTAAATTTCATTTGAAAATGGCGTCGCTCGCGTTATTGTTACGACTGCTGTGCTTAAATTTGTATAGCCGTGAAAACCGTTTATAATTTAAATATTATGTGAAAAGGGTCCTTCAGGGGTCAATATTAGGCCTCCTATTGTCTTTATCGTATATATATATATATATATATATACACAGGGTGTTCATTTAACCCTGTCACACCCGAAACCACGATGATCAGTATGAGCAAGAAGACATATTGGCAGATTAAAATAATTTTTTTAGGACGAATAAAATTTAAAAAATAAAATATCAAAAAATGCAAAACGGTTGTTTACTTCTGTAGTGGCGAAACGAGGGGGGGAAGGGGGGAGTTTGATACCGCGCCGCGCTCCCCTCACTTCTCCCCTGCAGAAATAAACAACCATTTGTTTTTTTTAATATTTTATTTTTAAAAAAATCTTCGTTCTCAATATTTTTTTTAATATGCTAATATGTCTTCTTGCCCATACTGATAATCGTGGTTTCGGATGTGACAGGGTTCAAAGAACACCCTGTATACGTCTCCTGAAAATGGTTTTCGTTTTGGAGAAATTAATATGTTCATTCAAGGCATTGAACACTCTTGGGGCCATAAAAGAGAAATTTGAAATTTGAGTGAAAGTCGTACGTGTTTTTGATATTAAATCATTTAAATTACAGGAAAATCTTGTACAAGCATTCTGCTGGGATATCCTCTTGTGACCGCATGACCAGAAATGTGTCGATGACTCTTCAAAAAAATGTCCAGTACCTAATAATGTACAAAAAACGCGTGCCGCGACATAATATCGCTTTACTGAAACTTTTATCAACTACCTTTGGTTCAAAATCTTCTTATATTGCTTTTTCAAATTTTAAATATTACCTATACCTGTTATTCTTTCTTTTATCTCTGCTGTATTGACATGTTTTTATACTTTTAAACTTCTTTTAATTACTTATATTGTATATGTATATAAAATCAATATATTGCTTCCTTTTTAAAAAAAAAAAATATTATTTTATTTTATTTTTACATCTGAGCATGTTTTTTATTCTTCATTTTAATTCTTAACTTTTAATTACTTTTACAAATTTTCTTCATTTTTTTTACTTTAATTTAAATTTTTAAGCAACTTCTATTTATGTTTTTTTCCTTATTTTTTTTTGTACTTTAATAACCTTACATATAATTACTTTATAATATGTAAACTTCGCTGGTCCATTAGATTTAAGTCTAACTATGTTTCAAAGACAACAGCTGGAGGCGCGATGCAGAGGCCTGGGTGAAGATCTATGCGACATCCCATCGGTGATAGGTAATAAAGAACTCACACGAGAGGTAGTATCATACATGATAAATATAGCGCAGGAAATTGGTGAAATAAACCAAAGTAGGGAACAAAATGCCGAACACTCCTCTAGTGGAACGGAAGGCCGTTGACTGCTGCCAACAGGCCGGCTTCTCCTGAAGAGTTTTAAGTGGTTTCCTCTCCACGTGAGCAAATGCTGAGAAGTTCCTGATTAGCCCACATTAATATATCCCTCCTGATCCCAATTGTTTAGATAAATTTTAAGATATTTAATTGCAGAAAAATTCACTTTTTGAAATATAAACCTTGTATATTATAAGCAAGGTATATTATAATAAAGCAAATCCCATATAAAAAAAAATAAAAAAAAGTCTAACTGTGTAAAATATAAAACTTTGTAACTGTACTGTATGTTTCCTAAATAAAGAAAATAAAAAAATAAAAATAATCTACGACAGGTTGTATTCTGTCACGCGCGAAATGCACATATCTTTCGCCGAACGTCCGGCGGCCGGGAGGGTGGCTGGTAATTCGGTATTCGGCCTAATCACTACGTGTGGCATCTCTAATCTAGACGCGAAACGACATAAACATTCGCAAGTGCTTAATGTAATTTATTACAAAAACACAGACATCAATAACAACGATAACTTACTGTTATTTAAAACAAAGCGCGTTTTAAACTTCAAAAGAAAACATATCTACATTGTGCTGGCCCCCTATAATTAATACATTTTAGTTTTTTGTAAAAATGCCAGACTGCAAATAAATAACGGCTTTAGCAAAACGTTTGTCGCTTTAAAATGTAGGATTGCTTACGTTATTAATATTCCATGGACCATATTTTTTTTTATTTTATTTTCATTTCAGTACCGAAACACGGCGGTTATTGGCAAAAAAAAGTACCAGGTGTCTTGGGAAAATAACGGGAATTTTTCAATTTCGCGGATTTGGAGAGTCCGATTGTCACTAAAAAAATAATATTTGGTATACATCAGGCGCGTGCGGTGACTTTTATCAGTAAGGATGCTGACAAAAAATCATAATTTTCCTTATTTAGCAACAAAGAAGAAAACCGAACAAAGCTGAAAGATCGCCATCGATGGTCTTCCAGGACGGTCCCAGTAGGTGTGAAAAGAAGATTCCAATATAAACATCAAAACACCTTAAACAAGACACGAGACAATCGTTCATAAATTTGGGCCAAGTGTCAATAATGCGCTACTTCAAACTTTATGATAAACGCTATAAGAGTCGTTTTTTCTTTGCATTATACAAGTTGGATTCTTCTTATCTCTCCGAGTCTCGAAAGAGAAATCTAAAACCTAATGAACCTAAAGCGCATGCGCGAAAATTTGGACAAATGCTATGGGAACTAGACGCAACTCGATTAGCAACATCCCGCGTATACAACAAATACTATCAAGAACAAGATACCTAGATATTCAGCACGTACGTTGTTGGTACAAGAAATACGCATATGTAGCTAGGTATGTGTATTGAAGATATTGTTAAAATTGCGTCCACCCGAACGTTCTTAGTGAGAGTTTTAGGAATACTTATTTGAAGGTTTTATTTCGTATTTATAATGTTTTTTTTGTAAAATTCATATTATTTTTAAAATTTCAAGGGATGCGCCGCATCCACAGTATCTATGGACAGAACACGCCTGGTATACATGCCCCTGAAGTATGCTAAAATTTTCAGCTGTATTCATTGTTTACTTTGTCTGTGGCAGCCGCTAAGGTTAGGCGTGTTTTTATGAGCTCGGCGATTTTTGTTTGCTAAAACAATTGATCAAAGATTTGTATTAAATTTTGTGTACAAAATGAAGTATGTAACAAAGTGTGTGAAATGTTAACAAAGGCCTATGGTGAGTCAGCTGTAAGAAAAGAAAGAGTTTAAGAGTAGTATAAGCGTTTCCAAGATGGCCGTGAAGACGTTGAAGATCACAAACGGCCCGGACGCCCCAGCACATCAACAACCGATGAAAACGTGAAAAAAGGGAAAGAAATGGTTATGAAAGGTCGCCGAATCACAATCAGAGAAGTCGCTGATGATGTTGGCATATCGATTGGCTCGTTCCATGCCATTTTTTCCAATGTTTCGGGTATGAAACGCGTGGCAGCAAGATTTCTTCCAAATTTTTTTGATTTCTAACAAAAACTGCGGCGAATGAATGTTGCTCAGGTGTCACTAAATGAAGTCAACGACGATGCAGAATTACTAGAACGTGTTATAACAGGTGACGAAACATGGGTTTACAGATATGACTTCGAAACTAATACCCGTATGCAGAGACAAAACTTAAGGTGAGGAAAGTACATTCTAATTTCAAATGCAGAAAATAACCCGAAGGTGAAGACAATAGAATGTACTTTCCTCACCTTAAGGTTTGTCTCTGCATACGGGTATAAGGCTCAATCGTCCCAGTGCACTGTAGTGACTGTTTTATTTTTGTTTCTAGATATAAAATAATACCTCTTTTGGTTCCTGTATTGACTGCCGTACCATCACATCCAACGGCAACCATTTTTTTAGATTACAATTTCCCTCAATGAAAAAAGCAATATTTTTAAGCTTCAGCTTAAGAATGTCCGACATTTAATTGAATATGCCAATGTATTCTGATCCTGGTTCTTTGATTAAACTTATATGTTCTTCAATCACTTCTTTTCGTCGTCCATTTACCATAGTCAATGTTTTATCCTTACGGCCATCAAAATATAAACCAAAATTATTATCATTGATTGATACTGACTTCGATGGTTGAGTTAATCTTTCCTTTGCTCGAGCTCGACGAATTTTGTTTCTGTCTACAACATTGGATGTATTTTTTTGTGAAATTAATCCTACATCTTGAAGCGTAGTAGAAATAATATCAGACGCTCGATCGGAAACACCCTATTTGTCCAGTGTCCTGGCGGCATGGCAGTAAAAAATATGGCATTTTTGAGGTTCGTTTAAGAATTTTTAGGAGGGGGGGTTCGAGAAGTATAATTATCTAAACATTTTTTTTTATTATTGAAATAAGATCATTTTATGTTTTTATAATTTTTGAATTAATATTTGAAAACATTATCATATAAATCAGTGTTTCCCAGCCATCTTTATGCCATGCCCCACCGTAGTCTTTTCCAAAGTCAGATGCCCCACCGGCATCTTTTTTAATTAAACAGCAGGTAAATTTTCAATTCATCTTGTACTATGTTTGTTTACATGTGAAATTTATGAAAATGAAATTAAATGAAACCTATTCTAATACATATATTATAACTGAAATTATTACAAAACACAAATTGAAAATGTAATTAAGAAGAATAAAATTAATACGTGTATGGTGCCCTTTATAGACACGTCTTCCGCGCATTGACATACCTATACAAATTTACTATCAAAATACCACAATACAATTATACAGCTTGGGCCCGGTACCAATACAACATCTACAGCTACATCCTGCACAGTTTCTGTGTTTTTAGATAATTATTGAAATTGTAATTGAAATTGAAATTGGTTTCATTCTATTTTAAGTACAATTTGGCGTATATTTAAATTTTGTACATCTCAGGCATTTTTTTGTATGATCGATAAGTATTCCCCTTTATGTGGAATGCCGACGTGTCCATCTCTGAAGCGTGGTGCCCCACCTCTGAGGCGTTATGCCTCACGGTGGAAAACACTGATATAAATTAATATTAGTAAAAAAACCTAATTTTACTTCTTTTTTTTAAGGTCAGATGCTTTGTGGCCATATTAAATGTAAATGTTTTTTGATAATATTTTATATTTCCGAACAGACAGAACATATTTCCCACATATGGCCATTTTAAATTAAAAAAAAAAAAAAAAACCCATACATTGACCGATCCGGCCTACTGCACATGCATACGCAGCTTGTTCATAAATGTACGCGGAAACGTGGCATGGTCAAAAAATAAACGATGGAATAATCTTAGTATAGTTTTACTAGGTCGTAAATATTTTTATAATTAACCTTTTATACAGGGTATAAATAGTTAAGCCGGGTATAGTTATTCCTTGGTATAAGTTTGGTATTTTGTATTTACTGCATTTTGTGGTTACCTTCTGTATTGTATAGGACTCGTCGCACATTATTCATTCGATGTGTATCAGTTAAATTTAAAAAATAAAATGCTTTTTTTTTTCAGAATACGGTTGTAAAATTTAACGTACTTAAAAAAAAAAAAAAAACAATTTATATCATTTCGTCATTTAAATTTTAACAAAAAGGTTTTTAACTTTTCACTAAGCTCTTTATTGTACCATTTTTAATACAATTTACAAGTTTTAAGCAAATATTTTTTTCATACTTACGCACCCACACACACGCACCCTCTCCCTCATTCATTCCCACACGCACATGTATCCTCTCCCTCATTCATTCACGCATACACACATTCACATACACATGAATACAAACGTCACACAAATACAATTACTAAACTTCTTTTCTTATATATTATGTGTCATTATATTTACAGTGGATTTTTTTAATTGGCTTTAGTGTTGTTAAGATTTTTCTAATTATTTTGTTTATGTAATAGCTGTAAAAATCCCAAATTATATAAAATATAAAATAAATAAAATAAAATAAAATAAAATGAAGTCTAATAAGTTAAACCCTAAGTGTAATTAATAATTAGTTTTACGACCACCGTATGTTTGTAGACGTCTAGTTTAATAATATCGCGTCAATCAACACAAGCGTTCGGTTCCATAAGACCTGTGAACAAATCGCTTCTAGATTATCTCCCCTTCGTATAAAAAAGAATGGAAAAAATAACCAAAAACACAGAGCGTGTCCATAAGATGTGATTTTGTTAACATGGCAATACTGCAAACATTCAACGCACCGCTAACTTGACGGGATATAACCCTTTCGATCCTCGACAATATATTTTATTATTTTTTTGTTTTTTTATTTTTTTTTATTTAAGCTACATAAAAAGTTCCTCTACCTGTACCGTACCTGCTGCACCTGATCCTGTAGAGTAATTTATATTTATTTATTTTTTTCCACATAGTAAACAAATATTAATGATAAAAATAATGTGGCCTCGCTGGGGTTACCCATGCCGAAGACACTTAAAAATATACTTTTAAAAATATATTTTTTTACATTTGAGAATAAGCAAAGAAGACTTAATTAACAGAGATAATAAACAAAATTGCGATTGCCTTTAGTACTCACTAGTCACCTCTTACGTTCTAAACAGTTATTTGGTTTTACTATTTAGTTTTTCTATTTAGTTTAATTAGTAGTAATTCAACGTATTTTTTTTTGTAAAATACTTTGTGTTCTATGATTTATAAATAAAATAAATTTTTAAAAAAAGAATAAAAAAATAAATTCTTAAACGAATGTCGTATGTACTGTTTATCGTTTGTGAACCATAATAAATAAAAAAAATACATCTCCAAAAAGTTCTTCATCTCTGTTGTAATATGTTAATATTAACAGCTCCCTAGGGGGTTGAGTCCAGTCCTTGTCTACAAAAAATTCTAAACTCAAAACTTTGTTGATTTTTGTATTAACAACTTGTTGATAATGGCTCTCAAAATTAAATATTGAGGTAAATTTTAATGGATTGATTTTCTCCAGCTGAATTAATACAAAAAAAAAACTTTATTCAAATATACCTGTAGATTGTATAGTTTTGCCGCGCACGTACTGGTGTTATTATATTTATCCTCTCTTAATAATATTTAGCCCCTTTTTGAAAAAATGGATATAAAACAAACACCACATTTCACATAAATCACGCTCCTTATCCAAAACTATGAAGATACCAACACAAATGGAGTCACGTATTGAACATATTTTCGACACATTTTCTTGTCCTGTTCAGAAATTGTATTATGTTTATTTATTAACGGACATTGTCCATTTACACAATTCATAGGGTATTAATATAACAATACAAAAACAGTTAAAAATATTAAAAAAATAAGAAAGAAGCATTGACGAACATAAGGGGACTTCAAGACAAGATCTGGACTATTTATTTAGTGTTCGTTTAAACCGTTGTAAACTTTAACCCAAAAAATACAGTTGTCTTGAGTCAACAATACGACAAAGACGGGTCGGAGAATTAAGGCCATATTCTGTTCTATGCTGATCGAGGAACAGTACTTCATTGTTTCTCAACCTACTTGTCGGAATATGGAATTTAACCTGTCCCAGTAATTATGGCAAATCGATTATACCATTTAGTATGCCGAACGTATATATGGAGTCAATATTAGTTCTACGTTTTTGTAGACTAGAAATATTTAACATTGACTCTATATCAGCCATAAGAATAATTACGTCTCTCTAGTCCAAGCATCCACGCTTCTTTTCGAAGCAAGCGATGTTGTTATATATTGTGATGTAGACGTTATTGGTGCTGTGTTAGGTTTTTTTTGGTTATAATATCACTGTAATTATACCAATATAGCACTGTGTGCACAACAATAAACTTGGATAAAATAGTAAAAATAAATTTAAAAAAAGATTTGTCAATAATGAATTGAATACGGTCACTAATGGGTCTACAAACATGCGAACACGGACTATTGACCGAAGCTATCTCTCCATCTACAGCCGTAAGTACTGTCGGCATCGTAATAAGCACGACCACGGAATCCTTAACGTCACACCTGTTAAACGAAGCATTCTGCTATCGATCGCCGGCGAGGTGACAAATTGTATACGCAACTGCGTAGATCGTATCGGCACGACTAATAGCCCTTAAAATATCGTGTAGATTTTTTTTAAATATAAAAAAACATTTTGCGCTATTTGTTTAAGGCAGTGGTCTGATAAAAAGTAGGGAAATGTGGTGTGCCCCAGGGCCCCATTCTCGGACCCCTATTATTCCTCGTTTACATTAACGATGTCACCACGTGGGGTATAGAAGGCACTCTTCAATTTCACAGGCCAACAAAACAAAAAAGATAATTGGTACCGAAAACCCAACAACTGATTTTAAATATTTTTAATGTGCTGATTTCAAAAACGCCAACAATTTTTTTTATCTGCTCTAGTTTTTAATATTTTAAGATACAGGTCAATTGATGTTAGTTCGGATACTAGCCAAAAATAAAGAAATAAATATGTGTTTCCTACCCAAAATTAGAATCTAATTAGCCAAATATACACGTGGAATTATACCTGAATCAACCTGCTTATACTAGGCTAACCTGCCCTGCTCAATTCCATGCTCTAAATAACTAATTTATTCTTGGAATTGCATATGACTCTCCCCTCCCATATCTGCTTTATCCCCGCTAATTTTAAAGTCAGGAACATCGTTCTTTGGTCGTAATCGCGGGCACCAATATGTCTGTTGGCCTGTGTTATGTGCTGATGATATCGTCATATTCTATTATTGCCGTACGGTTGAAGAGCTAAAGATTTTGATGCAAAGAAATCTCTCTCTTCTTGCGAATTGGTTAAGGAGAAAGAAACTAAGACTAAATAAAAAAAAAACTTCATGTATACTATTCGGCAATAATAAAAACACGTATCTTAACATTTATCTTGGATCTAGTCAGATTTTAAAGAGTTTATTTAGGGTTATTTATAGACTCTAAACTTTCATGGAACCATCAATTTGACCGTGTAAGATCCACGGTTGCAAGTGTAACTGGAGTTCTGTATTGACTTAGGGGTTTACTTCGAAATGCTATTTTGCTTTCCATTTATTATGCCACGATCCATACATATCTTGTTTATTTATCCTGTATATGGGGATTCGCTACAAAAAAACTAATTTCTGAGAATTAGGTTAATATGTTAATAATATTAGGTAATATTCGAATCTTGTTTCCAATCCGCATGTGTTCATCGTACCATACGACAATTCTTAGGCATCCAGATCATCACTTTAGATCATCACTGCCACTATGGCTGCATCGCCTGCGTGACATGTGATGTTAACGACCTTATCTCCCTTAGTAGATTTACCACTTCATTCATTACTGAAGGCGTTTTTGTATATATTATTCTATTTGTGTAAGAAAAGGTTTTTGCCTTATTTATTATTTATACGGCCTAAGCCAATAACAACAGTTACATAAAGAAACATAAATACAAGAAACTGAACAAAAATAACAAATCTATTTAGCAAAGACAAACAAGGTCAAAACAATAATGGTATACAATATATTCATAAAAACGAAAGACATAAGACTTCGAGCTAAACCATGTCAATCCAACTTCATCCCACACTGTTTAGTCGCGAAGAGATCTACGAAAAGCCGGAAGATCTATCCCAAAGAATTCCTAGTCGTGTGATGAATTGACTAATCTACACATTCTGGACATTGGGGCATAAAAACCAAAGTTGCTCTTAAAATGAATAAATAGCAGATTTTGACTTCTGGTGACATGGTTGGAAACATGATAAGAAATTGATTGCAACAGAGATGGGCCATCACTTATAGCATTCAGTATTTTGAAAATGCATATAAGGTCCATCTCAGTTCTAATTACCCTTTTGTAATCCGAGCAACTATGCCACTTTTCTTAGTAAACGGTGTTGGACAGACTCGATATGGTCAATACATTGTTGTGCTATGTTTAGTTATAAAAGTGCTAAACTTTCTTGGTATGTGTTTTTTACGCAATATTATTCAAGTCCCGAATTGAGTTGTCGTAACTCCTGGGAATGTAATTCATATATATTATACTTGTAAAATAATTTGTAATACGATTTAGCCATTTAAAAACGAGTCGTTTACCACCCTGCGGGTATGACGTTTTGGCACCAAACTTGTACAAAATATTTATATCAGAAGTGCAGTCGGTAGTCGTAACACGTGACGTCAAAATGACGTGAAAATTATATTATGAATACTTTTTTTGAATACATGGATAGTTATATCATAAAGAGTCAATTTACTTCTTAAAAAATAAATACGTTTATCAATATTTTATTCCAAAATGAATTTTTTATTAAACGAACAATATGTTTATATACCACTGATTTTCTCAAATTAAACGGTTTTGGAAGGTACAAAGAAATTGCAAGATGCCCGCCCTTATGCATATGTTTGTATTATTTTTATTCTTAGTGGTGCGGGTCAGTGCTATACAAGCTCCTGACGTCACTGCGACCTGTGAAGATCTATTGTGACGGGTTCTCGTGAATAGCTCTCGCCTCCAAGTCCAGGACTATAAAGAGCCTGGCTACTGTGCGGAAGGCCAGGGTATTTCTTTTGTCAAATCTCCCCCTCCAAGCCCAGATCCGTAAAATATCGGGCGATTAGGTAGGGGGCGAGCTCTTTAACATCCTCAGGTTTAACCAGTGGTCCCCCGAGGATGAGCCTCCTTCTGTGATGCAAAGCATCACATTCACGTAGAATGTGTACCCATAGGTGTTTCCTGATCTGCTCTGCAGAACCTACATCTAGAAGTTTCGGGAAGGTTCATTCTAGCAAGGCGTTCGTTCAATATGTAGTGCCCTGGGCGGGCTCTAGTGATAACCCTCTCTTGATTTTGGCTGAGCTAAATTAGGTCAAAAGCTAAACTTGCAATGCCTAAAACTTAACCCCACTCCCATACCCACGCACTCACACACCCTCACACTGATACACTCACTCACGTAATTTTTTTTTGCAATAAATATACTATATTGCTCACTTGTTTGTCCTCTTTTAGAATATGA
>NW_028279640.1:0-78170 GCF_059751315.1 Micrasema longulum
TGTGAAGGCTGAACCAAAGACTAGCGACATTGAAGGAGGTAGTCTCCTTACTAAGGAAGGGGCGCCATGTCCCCCCAGCAGCGAGGAGCCGGGTGTTGCTACCGTGAAGGCTGAACCGGGGACCAGTACTGACCGGCCTAGGATCACCAGTGATATAATTATCTTCACAGAGATGGATATCCATTATCCCGACATTAAACAAGAATGTTTGAATCACTCTCGGTACAATGAAATTGCCCCAAGTAAGTAATACTTCCTTTCACATTATCTGCTCTGGGATTACGGCTGTGGACTATGGATGATGGCACGCGGAGTACTCAAACTCCCGATGCGTAATTGCTGACAGAAAATTGAGGTGGCAGCACTGATGTGTTCTTCGTACCAAATATTTTAATATTGGGTATCATTTTATAGAAATCGTAAATAAATCCGTAATAAAATCAAGTTGTGAGAAATTTTTGTAGACAAGAACTGGATTCAACTCCCTGGGGAGCTGTTTATATTAACATATTACAACAGAGATGAAGAACATTTAAGAGAAGGTAATATATAAGTCTAGGCATCTACTAAAAATTTGAACAAACTCAAAATATTGTTGATAAATTACCTGGTCCATGAAGAAGTATAGAAATTGAAAAAATAATATATTCAGGCGTTGCCTAGTATCGAAGAAGATCGAAAAAAAACGTTTGATAATGTTCACGAAAAAAGTATAAATGTCTTATTTTTGGTGAATAATTGTATTGAACACACTATAATACGCTTGTTTTTGCGTTTTTTTTTATCAATTTCCGGAAACGGAGTGTCATGTTTGCATGCAAAAACTGATAAAATCTATTTGATCGGTACATGATCAGTGATCAGTAATTTCCATCTCTATTGATTTGAGTTTGACAGCTGTCATTCTAATCATCTTACATTTTAAGGACTATAGCAAGAACTCAAATCAGCAACAGCAAAGCTTTGCCGGGTTCAGCTCGAGTTTAATAAAACTCAGTTTTTCGTCAAAAAGAATAACTAAAACTGTCATCTCTGTATTTTTTTCTAATAGTGAAGAATTTATTTTATTCGTGAAAACGATTGATTCCTGTTGCGGCAGAATGTTAAAATTTTGCATTATATATTTATTTTCAATGTATTTATGTTTAAGGTAATGAAAGTATGTCGTTTATGTAGAGTAAATATGTGTTGGCAATTTTTTTCGTCCATTTTTGAATGAAGCTCTTTTTATTTTGAAAATACTCCAACTTTTTGTTTGTCGTTACTTTTTTTTTTTTAAGAATAGAGGTTTTATGCATTATTCTTGTTTTTTTTCAGGTTCACAAGCGAGCCAAAAATATTACACCTGTTCAGAGTGTCAATATAAATCTTCTCAGAAAGGTTTTTTAAAATCTCACACGTTAACCCATTCTGGTGAGAAACCATTCTCGTGCTCAAAGTGCCAATTTCAATGTTCTCAGAAATGTCATTTAAAATCACATATGGTAACGCACAGTGGTGAAAAACCATTCTCATGCTCGGAGTGCCAATTTAAATGCTATCGGAAATATTCTTTAAAATTACACACTTTAACTCATACCGGTGAAAAACTATTCTCATGCTCAGAATGCCAATGGAAATGTTCTCGTAAATTTTCTTTGAAATCGCACATGTTAACTCATACTGGTGAGAAATTATTCTCATGCTCAAAATGCCAATTTAAATGTTCACTTAAACGTAATTTAACATCACACAAGTTGACTCATGCTGGTGAGAAACCATTCTCATGCTCAGAGTGTCAATTTAAATGTTCTCAGAAAGTTCATTTAAAATCACACATGTTAACTCATTCCAGTGAGAAACCATTCTCATGCTCGAAATGCCTATTTAAATGTTCACATAAACGCTATCTAAAATCGCACATGTTAACTCACTCTGGTGAGAAACCATTCGCATGCACAGAGTGTCAATTTAAGAGTTCTCAGAAAGTTCATGTAAAAACGCACATGTTAACTCATTCTGGCGAGAAACCATTCTCATGCTCAGAGTGCCAATTTAAATGTTCTCATAAAAGTAATTTAAAATCACACATGTTAACTCACTCTGCTGAGAAACCGTTCTCGTGCTCCGTGTGCCAGTTTAAAAGTTCTCGTAAAAGGTATTTAAAATTACACATGTTGAACCATACTGGCGGCGGAAAAAGATTCCCCTGCCCCGATTGTGAATACAAGTTTTCCAAAAGAAGTGATTTAATTTATCATTCTTTAAATCACATTGGTTAAAAAGTTTTAACTGTGAAAACATTCAAAATTATTTAAATTATTTAGTTAATGTCAACTCTAATAAGATTTTTTTAATTAAATGACTCAATTACTACGTTTTCAAGCCCAATACCTGATCTTCTCACTCTCGTGACATCGTCAGACTGGTATATATTTTTTATAAGCTTTTGCCATAAAAACATTAAGACTTGTTTATAAATCATTAGCGGAATCAATTATTAGGTACGGCATTACCAGTTGGGGCCTTTCTTGTAAAACCAACATTTAAAATTCAATCTTTACAAAACTCTTAAATTCATTAACAGATCAGCTGAAATTGATAAGGAAGAGGTACCTGTTTTTTTTAAAAAGCGGGGTGCCTATCCGCAAATGCTTTTCTATGGCCGAAATTTGTTACTAGATATTGATTTGATAGTAACTACCGGAAAAGGTATTTACATACACATAATACAAGGCTAGCGCAACGTGAAGGCTTTTCAGTACCCTACTTTGCTCATCTAATGCAAGAACTAATAAAAATTGGATCTCGGATCAAACAACTCTATCGTGGACATTTGACCGACATTATCTTTAAAACATCAAATATTATTTAACATGATATAAAAATATCCGTTTTATGTAAAATAAATATTTTTTTATATTATAATTTCAAAGTTCATTAATTCCATTACTCTTATTAAATGACCCTTTACTTATCTACTCTGGTGTGTCAATCAATATTTCCGCGTGCACAATAAAATTTTTGGGAAATTAACATCTTGCTTTTTTTTACGTTACATTTGTGTTATAATTATTTTTTGTACCGTCGTGCAACATTACTCGGCGACTTCACGAATGCGCGCGGTGAAAGTGAGGCATAGTGGGGGAATTATTGGACACAGTCTGATGTATTTGAATTTGATTCTACGCTCCTTCTGGACTATTTTTAATTCAATGGGTAAATCATATGAGCGCAAATATTTCTTTTTTTTAAAAAATACAATACTTAGTTAGTACCAGTAGTACCACTAAAGAACACCAAGGAGTTTGTCTACCTCGGGAGCAAAATAACGTGGGACGGTCGGTCTAAGAGCGAGGTCGACAGCCGTATACATCAAGCTAGACTTGCATTTAATAAAAGGTCAACAATAATATAATCAAATAATATAGACCTAAAACTAAGAATACTCCTAATCAAGACCTATGTATGGAGTATCTTGATGTATGGCTGCGAGACATGGTGCCTATCCGAAAGAGATAAACGGAGACTAGAGGCTTTTGAGATGTGGTCCTATAGAAGACTACTAGGAATTTCCTGGAGAGACCACATTACAAATGAGGTGGTTCTCCAAAGAATCGAAGGTGGAAGGCACCTGCTCAGGACCTTGTCCGAAAGGCGAGCGAGGTGGATCGGCCATGTAATACGTCAAGAAGGCCTCCCGCGTGTCATAATGGAGGGGACGACCGAGGGGACCAATTCTAGGGGACGCCCACGCCGAGAGTACCCGGAGGACCTATTAGAGGACGTGCGCTGCTCATCATATGTTGACTTTAGAAGAGCCGCACCAGACAGGAAGGAATGGAGGAGAAGAATGAAAGTAATCGCTGCCAGCCAATCCCAGGATTGAGACCAGAGAAGAAGACTTAGTTAAAAAAATATCTACAAAGTACTCGCATGCTGATACTGGGTTGACAATTAGAACAATTCCTGCTTCGATACGGGCTCACCTAGTGAGGCAATTATGGAATAATCAAATAACCGACGACATTGGACTTTTCTATAAAAATCAAACAGACGTATTAACAAACAATGACATAAACGAAGACCTTACTATGTTAACTAAATGGACAAACACAAACTTACTTACACTTCATGAAAAACAATGCAATATTATCCATATTATTAATATTCAAAGCATTAACTTTGTGGTCCAACATTTTAATATTATGTTAATAAAATTTGTATAAAACCACTCGCCGACTTATCTGTCTACCGGTTTCGAGACGTAACCCGTCTCTTCGTCAGGACAATAACACTACACCAACATGCAAATACCACTACACACCTTCACCATAGTAGATTTGCAAAAATATAAAATCGACATGCAGGTTAGACCCACGCTTCACTACGCCACCACCGAGGGTTAATGACTTATGAAGCTAATATTTTATTTGAAAAATAATGTCCCATTAATTAATAATCAAGTAACTTTCCAATATAGTCCATTATTCGATATTTCATTGTAATGGTCACCCCATCCTCCCCCTCCCTTTTTCCTCCTTTTCCGATTGTTAATCCTTTTGAAATATTAGCTTCATAAGTCATCAACCCTCGGTGGTGGCGTAGTGAAGCATGTGTCTAACCTGCATGTCGATTTTATATTTTTGCAAATCTACTATGGTGAAGGTGTGTAGTGGTATTTGCATGTTGGTGTAGTGTTGTTGTCCTGACGGAGAGACGGGTTACGTCTCGAAACCGGTAGACAGATAAGTCGGTGAGTGGTTTTATACAATTTTTTTAACATAATATCAATATTATCCATTTTGAATCTAGAAAAAAATGTCACAAAGTAGATGCTTACATAAATAATGAACGACTAACTGAAATTGAACATGTTAAATACTTAGGACTAACAATTGACACGGACAATTAATAACAACAATTGAATTAGCGTGGCGACATTATCGAGTCTTTTTTTCAAAATCAAAAACTTTGTTCCAAAAACTGAAAAATTCTAATGTAAGAAGCCTATGTAAAAACTGAAATATGTTATATGCAACTACTAGGGGAAACAGGATATCAAAATGACATAAACAGACTACAAAGACAGCAAAGAATATATTAAAGTTAGCTTATGACCTACCCTATCTAACAGCAACTAAAGAACCTTTTAAACAAACTAGGCAATTAAATGTAACTGAATTCTTTAAACTAGAATCATTAAAATGTAATCATAAATTTACCACTAATGTAATTGTATACGAATAATTAAAACTGTAGTAAACATGTACGCAATACGAGAACATCAGAGAAATATCATATACAACCTTCTAAAACGAGTAAAGGACAACCGAGACTATAGTCCTTAAAATGTAACATGATTAGAATGACAGTTGTCAGAAAAAGAGACGACATAACTTTGTAGTAACGTCGAAGGAGTTATTTATATTGACACACGAAAAATCATTTGTATCTGGCGTGTTAATGATTTTTTTCAATACAATGCTTACAACATAAATCAACATTATTATATAAATAATCGGCTTTATAGCTAAAATAAACCTAATTATTAACGACGTTCTTACAAGGATACATCATTTTGCAAAAACGTTAGAGACGGGACAAATTGATCAATGTAAATTGATCGAATAAAAAAATAATTGATTTGATGTTTTAACACAATATTATTTTGGTATGTATATATATTTACATATTTATACACACACAATTCTGGGTTTTTTATCCCAAGGGGGAGTAGGTATATTATTATTTATATCACTACAGAGATGGGTAGAATTTTTTGTTTCAAGATTATGGATATTCGAGCGTTTACAGGGCTTATGACCTGTCATAGGTTGGGTTCAAGTGGCCACTTTTATGTAGAATTCTACCCAAAAATGTCACCGATATGGATATTCGCTAATAAGCTGAATGGGGAATGTTGTAGAATTCTACATAAAAGTGGCCACTTGAACCCAACCTATGACAGGTCATAAGCCCTGTAAACGCTCGAATATCCATAATCTTGAAACAAAAAATTCTACCCATCTCTGTAGTGATATAAATAATGATTTGATGTTGTTTATGAAAAAAGTTATAAATGTCTCATTTTTTGGTGAATGATTGTGTTAAACACACTATAATAGGCTTGTTTTTGCGTTTTTTTAATATCAATTTTCGAAAACAGAGTTTCATGATTGCATGAAATAACTGATAAAATCTATTTGATCTGTGATCAGTAATTTCCCATCTCTAATAAAATTGTCATTCTAATCAAGCTATATTTTAAGGACTATAATAAACCATGGACTGAAATTATACTATAAACTACCAGACAAAACTAAAAAAAAGTCGTTAAAAATATTATTATTGACAGTAGAACGTGAATTTTGAAAAAAAAAAAATTTTGTTTAATGTATGTTACCCGTAAGGGTTTATCATTGAAAAATTAAAAAAAAAAAAAAACTTTATTGAATTTAAAAGGTGACTAGGAAATTGAAAATATAACACCAATCAAGTCACTCTATTGCTATTGTTTGAAAATGTTTTCTGCATTTTCGTATATAATTCAAATTTTTATTTTATTTACTTATTTTAAAGAAACAAACAGTCGACAATAATATAATAACATTAAAAAAATACGATTTAAAGACAGACCAGCGAAGTTTCCAAATAAGAAAACTGGGGCGAAGCCCGACGGCTTCTATGGTAATATAAAGGCGAAAGTGAACTCTTATATAAAGGCGAGAGTATCCTACTATAGCGACGCGATATGCGGTGTCAATCGTTGTTTGCAATCTCTACTGAGTAAGATGGACTAGGATGGTAGGCCTAGTTAGTACTAGCCCGAGGGGCAATTATAAAGGCTATCTTCATCGGTACATACTGGGACGGTAAACTTAGCTCCTGTACTATCTCTATCTGCCTCGGCACGCTCTACCGACTTGACATCTCGACGTCGAACGGTCGAACGCAACCAATAATAAATAAATGATGCCGAAAGTGTAATCCGCGTTTCTTGCATAGTGAAAATTTCAAATAGTTCTCATTCATATTTTAAATAGGCTTCTACGATAAAAACAGGCTGTTACAAAGCGATTATAAACTCAAATAAATCCCAATTCAAACAATAAATACTCGCTTGAAAATGGCTTTTGACATCTACCAAGACGGTATGCTTAACTTTCGTCTGGATTTATCGGTTGAGGTATTACAAACCCGTCTCTTTTGACATTTCGATACATACTGTAAAACAGATGGGAAAAATATTTTTTTTTATGGAGGCAATGTTTTTACGGCTAGATTTAATATGTTATAGTCCTTAAAATATAGTTTGATTAGAATGACAGCTGTCAAACTAATTTTATTAGTGATGGGAAATTACTGATCACTGATCAAACCGATTTTATCAGTTATTTCATTCAATCATGCAACTCTGTTTCCGAAAATTGATATAAAAAACGCAAAAACAAGCCTATTATAGTGTGTTTAACACAATTATTCACCAAAAAATGGGACATTAATACTTTTTTCATGAACAACATCAAATTAATTACTTT
The DNA here is from genome assembly GCF_059751315.1 of Micrasema longulum. NCBI lineage: Eukaryota > Metazoa > Arthropoda > Insecta > Trichoptera > Brachycentridae > Micrasema > Micrasema longulum. The sequence goes on from NW_028279640.1 coordinate 7,521, forward strand.
TAATAATTAATACGCGCGGCGAAAGTGGGCAAAGTGGAGTAATTTTAGGATACAGCCCGATGTATTCAAATATGATTCTACGCTCTTTCTGGACTATTCTTAATTCTATGCCCAAAACATTCCGGGTAGACTCAAACATTCACGAAACACCGGACATTTAAATAAATTATTTGATCATTACGACTTCAAAGTCAACGCAAAACATTATCACTATCTTCGTTTCTAAAATTTTAAAAGGGTTTGAATGATCCAAAAAGAGATCCATAATAATATATAAATTAATTTATTGTTATTTCATATAACTACGTAAGCTTTACATTATTTTCTGTGGACATACGAGTACATGTCAAGGCGGTGTATTTAGCAATCATTCTAGCAGTAATTTCTAGGATTGTTTGTGGATTGTCTACACTACATTTTGCCTACGTTGCGTTACATTTTGTCTGTGGTTCTTCTGTCAAGCGCCGAGCGGCCGAGCGGCACACGTCCCCATCCGTGAATTATAATTACACGAATAACATTATTATTGGACTACAAAACGAAGTTTTTGCGTAGAAACTGCCACGAAAAGTAAGTCACAGTTCCAGTTTGTAAATTAGAACAATATTTATTGTATTCTAGCACGACAACAGACCCGGAGGCCCAATTACGGTCAGGCTTGAGAAAAATCTTCGTAGACCTAAAGCTCCGAAATCAACTTGCTAAGACATGTGTATGGAGCATATTTTTATTTATTTACTTATTTTATTTATTTATTCACACTCTTTATCAAAATACAATTCCATGTTCACTTTGCCCAGCTAACAAGGGTACATACCCCGTTCCAAGCTAGGCAATTACATTTTAATATATTATAATAGTTAACAAATTAATATAGAGCACAGACAAACAAAATATAAACTTATTCGGATACACATTTTGATTCATATACATACAAACATACACATAAATATAAATATACACATATATACACATGTACACACACACACACATACGTACATACACCCATGCGCATACACATACATACATTCATAAAAACATAGACAATTTATTTATGCGAAACTTCATGGTTGTCATCTATAAATATATATATTTTTTAATTATTCCTTATTTTTTTATTGATGTACGGCTTTGAAACGCGGTGCCTTTCCGAAAGAGATCAATAAAGACTAAAGGCCTTTCAGATGCGGTGCTACAGAATATTAATTAAGAAACAATAGAAAAAACTTCTATGTTGAACGCCATTCCTCATTATTATCACACCATCAATGTTTGGTATTTCTGAATAAATAATCCATGTAAAAAAAAATCGACTTGATCTCAAGTTCATTGCTTTATTTTGATATATTTGCATCGATTATTGTTTTATTTTTGTATTTAGCTCCCATTTTCTTAATATTTCATGCCTAATTCAAATGCTTATTCCGTTGTCTGTAATTTTAGGACAATGAAATTTATTAACATATTACAACAGAGATGAAGAACATTCAAGAAAAGGTAATATAGAAGTCTAGGCATCTACAGGGCTTATGACCTGTCAATGGCTGGTTTAAGTGGCCACTTTACACACTGTGTAACATTCACCATTACACAGTGCATCTACAGGGCTTATGACCTGTCAATGGCTGGTTTAAGTGGCCACTTTACACACTGTGTAACATTCACCATTACACAGTGTGTAAAGCGGCCACTTAAACCAGCCATTGACAGGTCATAAGCCCTGTAGATGCCTAGACTTCTATATTACCTTTTCTTGAATGTTCTTCATCTCTGTCGTAATATGTTAATATAAACAGCTCCCCAGGGAGTTGAATCCAGTCCTTGTCTACAAAAATTTGGACAAACTCAAAATATTGTCAATGAAATTTATTTTTGAAGTTAAATAACGTAATTTTTGTCAAGTGTAACTTATCAAGTATACATTATTGACCCGTTTTAACAATATTTTCGGTATGTCCAAATATTTGTTAACGATGTCTGCATTTTTCCCTGGCGGTATTTATCAATATTTAGATAGTTTCAACAGATACGAAGCTGTGGAGAATATGAAAGTCTTAGAATTTACAGATATTAACTTATAAATTATCAACTATGATTCTGAATTACAAAAATGTTATTTTAAAGTATGTATTGACTGCGTAAGTAAACTGCCTTTGGGCAGAATGATGAATAATGCATGCTAATGTTGGCATTTACTGTTTTTTGTTCCCAGCATCGTATCACATAATAATACGCAATTTGTTTCTTGTTTGAAACCGAAAACTGTGTGTGTTGGATTTGTTCCGACGTTTCGGCTTCCATTGCAGGAGCCTTCTTCAGGGTAAACTGAGTGTTAAGTAGAAAAAAAAATATGTGTTCAAGTACTAGTAATTTGTACCGTGTCGCAGTCGGCAGTAGGCACATTTCTATTCATTTTTGTAGTATGTAGTGCTGGGAGCCATGTTGAGTTTAATTTCAGCCCGTCGTCTTTGTTTATGTTATTTGGGTGTCTGTGTATTTCAATTGCCTCTTTAATTATTCGTGCACTGTAATTACTGGGTTTATGCAAAATTTTCGGTTCAAAGGCGAAAAAATGACCGGTGTCGATAAAGTGTTCCGCTATTGCAGATTTGTCAGGATGCCCAAGTTTACACGCTCTTTTGTGTTCGTCAATCCTTTTCTTTGCTGTGCGTCCTTTTTGTCCTATGTACACTTTATCACATCCTTGGCAACGTAGTGTATAAACAGCTTCCGTTTCCAGGGGATTTTTATCTTTTGGGTTCAATAAATGGTTCTTTATTTTTCCCATAGTCCCAAACGTTGTTCCAATATTATGTCTTTTCAGCACTTTGGCTATCCTGTCAGCTGTCAGTAACATTCTGTACATTTGATAGGTATGCAGTTCCTCTGGTAATATCTTCTTCCTTGTTCTTCTTTTTGTATTGGACTTGCGATTTAAAAATGTTCTCAATTTGCTTCTTCTTATATCCATTACGCTCCAACGCATCTGTAATTTTGTTGACCTCTTCTCCCTTTCCGGAATCTTCGCATATTCGCGCCTATTTATAACATAACATAACATTTTTTTTTACGTATATATGTGTATATATGTGTGTATATATATATTTAGAATTCTTAACAAGTTATTTACAATTTGTTTTTTAATTTTAACATTGTTCTTACATTCATATTTTTAATCTTTTTTTTAATGCAAAGTTTCGCTTTTTATTTTGCATTGCAGTTTGCTTTTTATTGTTTCTACATGTATATAAAATCTTTTTTTATTTCTTTTAATGTGTTGTGTATTTATAAAATTATTACTTTCTTTGTTTGTAGTTACCTGTATATTTATTTTTATATTTATAAGTATATGAAAATGTATTTATTTTTTTGTTTGAATTCTTTACAAGTTACTTACAATTTGCTTTTTAATTCAATTACTTTTATTATATCCATATAAAATTATTTCTTTCTTTTTTACTATGTAAAGTTTCACTTTTTATTTTGCATGGCAGTATGCTTCTTATTGTTTCTAAATGTATTGTTTATCTTTTAAATTTTTACGCACTATGTTTGTACTTAACTGTATATTTTTTGTAAATGCCCCTTGGGCGTATTGTAAAATTAAATAAATAAATAAATAACGAATTTTTAGTATTAAAAAATAAATCATCTGTTTTTTTCCAGTATATTCTCTTCAAATTTACTATCAATCTTCCTCGACACTAAAATTATGGAAATCGCTTCAGTGAACATTAAGGCTGAACCGGAGACTGGCGATGTTAAAGGAGATATTCTCCGTACTGGGGAAGGGGCGCCATGTCCTCCCAGCAGAGAGGAGCCGGGTGTTGCTGCCGTGAAGGCTGAACCGGGGATCAGCGATGTTGGAGGAGGTACTTTACATACTGGGAATGTGGTACAATCTCCCCCCAGCAGCGAAAAGCCAGGTGTTACTACCGTGAAGGCTGAACCGGAGACTGGCGATGTTAAAGGAGGTATTCTCCATACTGGGAATGGGGCGCCGTGTCCCCCCAGCGGCGAGGAGCCACGTCTCGCTACCGTGAAGGCTGAACCGGGGACCAGTACTGACCAGCCTAGGATAACCAGTGATATAATTATCTTCACAGAGATTGATATCCATTCTCCTGACATTAAACAAGAATGTTTGAATAACTCTCGTTACAATGACATTGCTCCAAGTAAGTAATACTTTCTTTCACATTATCTGCTCTGGGATTACGCCTGTGGACTATGAATGATGGCACGTGGAGGACTCAAACTCCCCTTGCGTAATTGCTGACATAAAATTGAGGTGGCAACACTGTTGTATTCTTGCCAAATATTTTAATATTGGGTATCACCAATAGGAAATGTGGCTCAAGTTGTGACAGAGTTAGGGCGAACATTGTACTTCTGATCCGTGAGTCCGAGACACTAGCTTCGGGCCACGATTCGGGTCAATTAAACGTACTTAAGTTAGTTTTTTTATAAATATACTACGTTTTAATACAACTTTCATCGCCCTAATCTCTCGAATAAATCTCGACTCTGCTTCGTTTCCAAGAAACGAGACTTTTATAAACGAAACATCAGTTATGACATTGTAGAATTGCAATATAAAAAAAAAATCTTGAATATAATAACAACAATTAAACAATATTTAAAAGGGTGTTTTTACTATAATATTTCATAGCCCCTGGACTGGTACCTGAAGCGTAAGACTGATCACCTTACCTTCACGTAACAAAATTGATCGAGATATGCTGCGATTGGTGTAATAATCCAGTGCCCTATGCACCATTAGGTGCGGAAAGGGAATGATGATGATAATTTTTTGATAATATTTTGCGTTTGTCTAAATTTTTGTAGACAACGACTGGATTCAACTCCCAAAGGTTTCCGCTGTTTAACGTCACAAACATCAACAGATGAAAGAATTTGAGGAATATCGATATTCTTTAAATGAGCCGAATCCCCATACGGGCTGGATAGTGTATGTCACACAGCGTGTAAAGCGGCCACTTAAACCAGCCAATGACAGGTCATAAAGCCTAGACTTCTATATTGCCTTCTCTAAAGTGTTCTTCATTTCTGTTGCAATATGTTAATTTTAACAGCTCCCCAGAGAGTTGAATCCTGTCCTTGTCTACAATAATTTGGACAAACTCAAAATATTGTTGAGAAATATTAATGAGTAGCAGGAAACAGTCAGCTAAGGCTGATTTATTTATTATTGTTAATTTTTTGACAAGTAACGATGTTTGAAAATACTTTCTGCTTTTTCATATTTATGTTTGTATTTTTATTTAATAATGTAGATTTAATTTTCATTAATTTTATTTCATTTATTATTTACTTGCAACAATTGTAACATGCAGTTTAATGATTATTTTTATGTTAGAGGCAATATGAGTATGCCGTTTATGTAATATAAGTATTTTTGACAATTTCGTTCTTCTGTTTTTCAATGAATCTTTTTTTGTTTTGAAAATGCTTAAAATTTTACTTCTTTTCTATTTTTCGTTCGTTTTGTTCGATGAAAGGAGGATTTATGCATTATTCTTTTTTTTTCAGGTTCACAAGCAAGCCAGAAATATTTTACTTCTTCAGAGTGCCAATTTAAATGTTCTTGGAAAGGCAATTTAAAATCGCACATGTTGATTCATTCTGGTGAGAAACCATTATCATGTTCTGAGTGTCAATTTAAATGTTCTAGGAAAGATTCTTTAAAATCACACATGATTACTCATTCTGATGAGAAACCATTCTCATGCTCAGAGTGCCAGTATAAATGTTCTCGGAAATATTATTTAAAATTACACATGTTAACTCACACCGGCGAAAAACCAATCTCATGCTCAGAGTGCCAATTTAAATGTTCTCAGAGAGGTACTTTAAAATTACACATGTTGACACACACGGGTGAAAAACCAATCTCGTGCTCAGAGTGCCAATTTAAATGTTCTCAGAGAGGTACTTTAAAATCACACATGTTAACTCACACCGGTGAAAAATCAATCTCATGCTCAGAGTGTCAGTTTAAATGTTCTCGGGAAGGTAATTTAAGAGCGCACATGTTGATTCATTCTGGTGAGAAACCATTCTCATGCTCAGAATGCCAATATCAATGTTCTCTGAAAGGTAATTTAAAATCGCACATGTTGATTCATTCTGGTGAGAAACCATTATCATGTTCAGAGTGCCAATTTACATGTTCTAGGAAAGATTCTTTAAAATCACACATGATTACTCATTCTGATGAGAAACCATTTTCATGCTCAGAGTGCCAGTATAAATGTTCTCGGAAATATTATTTAAAATTACACATGTTAACTCACACCGGCGAAAAACCAATCTCATGCTCAGAGTGCCAATTTAAATGTTCTCAGAGAGGTACTTTAAAATTACACATGTTGACTCACACGGGTGAAAAACCAATCTCGTGCTCAGAGTGCCAATTTAAATGTTCTCAGAAAGGTACTTTAAAATCACACATGTTAACTCACACCGGTGAAAAACCAATCTCATGCTCAGAGTGTCAATTTAAATGTTCTCGGGAAGGTAATTTAAGAGCGCACATGATGATTCATTCTGGTGAGAAACCATTCTCATGCTCAGAGTGCCAATATCAATGTTCTCGAAAAGGTAATTTAAAACTGCACATGTTAATTCATTCTGGTGAAAAACCATTTTTATGCTCAGAGTGCAAATTCAAATGTACCCAGAAAGGTACTTTAAAATCACACATGTTAACTCACACCGGTGAAAAACCATTCTCATGCTCAGAGTGCCAGTTTAAATGTTCTCATAAAGTTAGTTTAAAATCTCACATGCTTACTCATCTTGGTTAGAAACCATTCTCATGCTCAGAGCGCTAGTTAAAATGCACTCTGAAACTTTATTTAAAAATCACGCATGTTAACTCATTCTGGTGAGAAACCATTCTCATGCTCAGAGTGCCAATTGAAACGTTCTCAGAAAGTTCAATTCAAATCACACATGGTAACTCATATTGGGGTGAAATCATTCTCATGTTCAGAGCTCCAATTCAAATGTTTTCAGAAACGTCCTTTACTTATGTTAACTTAAAACTTTTCTCATGCTCAGAACGCCAATTTAAATGTTCTTGGTAAGATAATTTTAAATCACCCATGTTTTCATTCTGTTGAGAAGCCATTATCATGCTCAGAGTGCCCATTTAAATGTTCAGAGTGCCGATTTTCCTGCTCCGATTGTAAATACAAATTTTCCGATAGAAGTGACTTAATTTCTTATTCATTAAAGAACATTAGTTAGAATGTTTTAACTGTGAACTTTCTTAAAATGATTTAAATGTGTTTTTTTCGTCAGGAGTTTTACTTAGCATATACTTAGAATTATTCTTTTTTTATGACAATGGCCCACTAAACGCTATATTTCTGGTGGGGGACAAGCGGGGGATATCGCTCTCTCTCAAATATCAGCGCGATAGAAAGAGAAAGCTACAGGGGTGGGCCATTGGCTATTCAATAATTAATATCATTAATTGACAAAGGTCACTTTTTTCCTGATTGGTAAAATTCGTTAAGTGAGATTTTTCAATTTTAAAGCAAAAATAAAACTAAAATAAGGTAAAAAGTCAGAAAGATCTAAAGATGAATATTTACCACTTGCTAAAAAAAATTTTTCATTCATCAAAATTTAAAAAAATATTTTGAACCTCATTATTTAATTATCTCAGAAACATGATTTAGCTTTACCTCTAAGCAGGCGATTTCTTAGGGACCCAGATGCAGCTTTAACTCAGTGTGTAGGACGCTGTGGCTCGAGATTTTTAAACCTTATTTGAAACAACAATTTAAAAATTTCGTTATACTTACTGAGATAGACGTGTTCTTTTCGTCGAAGTTTTACTAATTAACTTAGAATTAAGTTTATAACGAAATATTGAAATAAAACCAACTCCATGAGATAGATGGTCACGTTAAATTTCCGAGATGCTCTAGCATCTATGAAACTCATGTAATATGCGTTGCAAATCTTCTTCTGATTCTGTTCCTACGGTTGTATCGTCTGCGTAACATGTGATGTTGACGACTTTATCTCCCTTTGTCCTAGATTTGCCACCGCTTCCATTCTTGAATGCATTTTTATTATTTTAACATATTACAACAGAGATGAAGAACATTTAATAGAATGTAATATAGAAGTCCAGGCATCTACAGGGCTTATGACCTGTCAATGGCTGGTTTAAGTGGCCACTTTACACACTGTGTAACATTCACCAGTATGCGTATATTTGAACATCTATATTCCTTCAATTCTTTCATCTGTTGATGTTTGTGAAGTTAAAGAGCTGAAACCTTTATTTATGCGGGTGAGATTCATCTAATTGAATTATTTCACCTACATACTAGACTAGGCAACGCCTGAAAATATTATTTTTTCAATTTCTATACTTCTTCATGGACCAGGTAATTTATTAACAATATTTTGAGTTTGTCCAAATTTTTTTTGGCCTGTAGATGCCTGGACTTCTATATTACTTTCTCTTAAATGTTCTTCATCTCTGTTGTAATATGTTAATATAAACAGCTCCCCAGGGAGTTGAATCCAGTCCTTGTCTACAAAAATTTGGACAAACTCAAAATATTGTTTTTATTATTTATTTTGTTTGTGTAAGAAACTGTTCCATTTTTTGGTTTATATTTTGTTGTGATATAATTAGTTATAATTATGTTTAACTCTCTTTGTTTTTTTTGTTCTGAATAATACGTATTTTAGAAACAAATTTTAGTATTACTATAGTCCCTAATTGAGCTGTGGTAACTTCTGGGAATATAATTAATACCCAATCCAATTAACCAATACCCGGCTTTATCAGTCTCGCGACACCGTCAGACTGGTATGGATTTTAAGAAGCTTAAACTGATCTTTTACTCATAGACATAGAAATAAAAATAGTCCTAAATGAGTAGGTTTACGTTTTGACCCATTAGTTTATTTGTAGACGTCGCTCAGTACGCAACTCTTGATTTGAATTCAACTATGCCGCGTTGTGTCGTTTTAAAGTGGAGAAATACTGCTGGGATCTTTAAGAAACGGGTTGAGATCACATTTCATGCGCAATTAGCAAATGAATGTGTAAGTAGCAAATACATGACTTAAAAATTGAATTATTTTTTCATCTGTCAGATTGTCGAAGAAGCAAAATGAACATTTCGTTAGTGTTGCCAGGGTAGTAATTTTTTTTACCCTACTTTGTTCATCTAATGAGAGAACTAATAAAAATTAGACCTCAGATTAAATAACGCAGTGGTGGACAATTGACCGACATTATCTTCGAAACATCAAATATTATTTAACATGATATAAAAATATCCGTTTTATGTAAAATAAAATTGTTATATATTTAAAGTTCATTAATTTAATTACTCTTATTAAATGACCCTTTACTTATCTACTCTGTTGTGTCAATCAATATTTCCGCGTGCACAATACAATTTTAGAGAAATTAACACATTGCTTTTTTTTTTTACGTTACATTTGTGTTATGATTACATTTTTTCCCATCGTGCAACATTACGCAGTGACGTCAAGAATGCGCGCGGGGAAAGTAGGGCACAGTGGGGGGATTTTTGGACACAGTCCGATGTATTCAAATATGATTCTACGCTCCTTCTGGACTATTCTTAATTCTGTGCTCATAGACTATGAAATATAAGTATCTGTGTGTGGGGTGAGTTATGTTATTTGGAGTATTGTTTAGTGAAATATGGTATAATATTTAATGTTTTTTAAATTAAAGTTTTATTAATGTAGGTTAAGTATGAAACAATGGAAGCAATATATATATATAAGAACTTGCTGACGTGTTGTATGCTTACAATTCAACAGGACTTTAATTTTACGATTATTGTTTAAATATTTAAAAAAAATATATTTAAAAAAAAACAAATGTGTTTTTATTTTAATGTCTTTTCTCAATAATTGTTTTAAATATACTCGTATTTGATTTCGTCGTGCGCTGATTTTATGTAAAAAGTGTAAAAATTAGGACAGTAAATTATACCAACAGATTATTACAAATTACATAATCTATCTAACATTGGGACATCACTGATATAACCTCAGAGTAATAATGCGTAAACCTATAGAAAAGCCCTATCACTATGTTTCACAGAACGCAAGCGATGTTGGTTAGCAACAAATTGGTGGCCATTTGGTTCGTTTGACAACACAGGCATAATGGGCCTGCCACACACTCGACGAGTGGCATGGGAAGTAGCGAGGAAAGGAGGCAGAGACGTCGTGTTAACATTACTCGTCATGCCGCTCGTCATGCTCCTCGTCGCGCCCATCGCTCCCTATTTTGTCGGTTTTTCGAGCGCGAGTCAAAGGCCCGGCAATACGAGCGCGAGAGGGGCCACATAATCGCGCGGTCGCAGTACGCATCGAGCGCTCACACAAGACGTGCACGTAATTTTTAAATGATGTATGTTTCTTTGTATGACATTTTTTTGAACTATTTTTTGTATTTTTTTTTTAATTTACAGAAGAGGTGAAACAAAGAACCTATTAAAAAATAAAGGATAATTACATATAAGTGAAATATATATTAACTGTACAAATAGCAAACAAAAATCCTACAAAGGCATGCCTTGTAGGACATGTCCTGTTCGTGGGTATACAAGAAATGTTTATGAACTTTTGCTCCTATAATAAATAGACAGATAAAATATTTTTGTGTTATACAAGACAGAGAAAAAAAAATATTCTGTTCAAGACTATAAGGTACTTTTTTATTTTATATTAATTAAAAAAGGAAATAAAAAATATATATAAAAAACATAAAAATATTCCATCATTCCATACATTGATATGATGAGGAACTTCAGCCCTACGGGAAATTGGATACAAAAAATGTTTTCTTGCGCGGAGTAAAAATTAAAGCATTAAATTGTACGGCAAAGTTTCTTGAAAATGTACGGGAAAAATGATAAAAAATATTTTAATAAAACTACTTTGAATGACGTCACTGGTTCATGTGAATCAACCTATGATCTGAGAGCTATGGAAGATTTCCGGTCTGCTTGTCGCTCCTGGACCAATGGGAAGAACTGAATGAGAATAAGCGGAAATGAACCTCTGACGTCACACGCGGAGTTATTTCAGAAATACAAAACTTTAAAAAATCGTAGCGCTGATAATACGATATATAAAAATTGAATTAGTTTATTAGTCTATTAACAAATAATACAATTTTAAAAAACCACTGAACTTCCTCATTAGCAGTACTAAAAATGCATAGCGCGCACGCTGTCACAGTTTCATCGTCCATTGTATAGAAAGACAGATGACAAGTGCGGAACGTCGCGATTAATTGCGCGAGTAGGGCAACATCGGGCGAGAGGGCGGCAGCGCGAGGGGCATGGGCATGAGCAGCGCAAGGAGCAGTGTGGCGGGGCTATAACGGTTCAATCGGATGCTTTTGTCGCTGTGCTTGGCTTTGTAAATACCTTGGATATTTAAGTTATAATGAATAAAAATCCACTATGGTGAATTGCAGTACGTTTGGTTGCAGCAGTAGGAGCGTCAAAGCTGTTAAAGGACACAGCTTTCACAGGTAATTGATTTCGAATATTTTCCCATGATTTATATTGATTTTTGACATTTATTGTCCCGACACGTGTATTATGTTGCTTAAAAACTTCCCTTAAATCAAAATATTTACTTCAGATGCTATTATTTCTCAATTTAGGGGATAAATTTGTGAATTAAAGTATGTTTACTGTTGATAATGACAGTTGATTACAACGGGCAATATGTCGGGGCCACACTAGGCATCCATATAAAGTTAGTCGAGTAGAGGTCGATTAAAATTTTACTCGAAAATATTGACGCGACGCTATCATTGAAATCGCATCTTAAATGACGTGTTCAAATTTCAGGCCGCTACGACTCGCCGTTTCGGAGATGTGACGGACAAACAAACTCAACACGGGACTTTGGTTCCACGGAGTTGGGATTTATGTCTCAATAAATGTAACATACGTATATTGTGAATAAAATGAATAAACAAATAAAAAAATAGACAGACACATGTATTTCCAGTTTTGTAAAATAAATATAGGCGAATTATAGGAAAATAAATTGGAATATACCTGCAATAATAAATAAACAGGTACATTTTTAAAAGTATTTTAAAACAAATTAATATGCATTTGGCAATTTTTGACTTGAGTACGACCCATTGTTTTGCTGCGAACTGTAGCTAACTTAATACCCAATAGTCATAGAATGATTTTCCTACGTTTGGGCTCCTCTCTAGGTTACGCATTATTACCCTGAGTCCTGATCAATGACTTGTGCATTTGCTGCTGGGTCCAACAGCATCTCAGTACACCTACACCTATAGATGGGCCACATTTAATGGATAAATAAAAAAAACAAAAATATTTATGAAACAGTAATTTATATTTACAGTACAGGAAAATTTACATATTATTCATCCTCTTCGTGCTGTAGCGGTTAGGGCTTATGGCTACCACGATAAGTCCACATGAAATATTTCATTTTGACGAGGAAGTTCAGTTTTTTTTTAATTTTTCATCCAAGAGACTCAGCAATATTTTGAGTTTGTCCAAATTTTTGCAGACAAGGACTGGATTCAACTCCCCGGGGAGCTGTTAATATTAACATATTACAACAGAAATTAAGAAGATTTTAGAGAAGGTAATTTAAAAGTCTAGGCATCCACAGGGCTTATGACCCGTTATTGACTGGTTGTGGCCACTTTACACACTGTGAAACATTCACCATTCTGCCTATATTTGAACATCTTTATTCCTTCAATTCTTTCATCTGTTGATGTTTGTGAAGTTAAAGAGCTGAAACCTTTATTTATGCGGGTGAGATTCATCTAATTGAATTATTTCACCTACATACTAGGCAACGCCTGAATTTTTATTTTTTCTATACTTTTAATGGACCAAGTGGATTTATCAACAGTATTTTGAGTTCGTCCAATTTTTTGTAGACAAAAATAAGATATTTTATTCAAATCTATAATGCATCTTATTTAATCTCACCCGCATAAATAAAAGGTTTCAGCTCCTTAACTTCACAAACATCAACAGATGAAAGAATTGAAGGGATTTAGATGTTCAAATATGGGCAGAATAGTTCATGTTACAGTGTGTAAGTGGCCACTTAAACCAGCCAATGACAGGGCATAAGCCCTGTAGATGCGACGACTTCTAAATTAACTTCACTAAAATGTTCTTCATCTCTGTTGTAATATGTTAATGTAAAGAGACAAAAAAGTAAAATATTTTTTTAATATTTTATGTATCGTGTTGCAATTTAGAAATTACTCCGTCTGTGTCGTCACGAGATCTCTTCAGTGAGTTCTGCCGATTGGTCAGTGGTCGGAAAGCCGTAAACCAGAAATCTCACGATAGATGATTCGGAAGAACTAGCGACGTCGATCGGAGCGGTTCATTTTTATAAACATATTTTGTATTAATTTCCTGTAACACTGAACTTCCTAGTTGTATTTTTACGATACTGATAGAATAAAACGGTGGATAGGGCGCTGCATCTCGATCGAGTAAAAAAAAGGTGTATCGACAATATTTTAAGTTTATCCAAATTTTTGTAGACATTGACTGGATTCGACTCCCCGGGGAGCTGTTAATATTAACATAAAATGGCGCTATATAAATCAGACCAATATTATTATTAAATTGATGGTTTTTTAAAGAAATGAAAGTATGACTAAATGTGAAATCACTGTGAATGTGGATGCTAAACAAGTAGAGGAATTTGTGTACCTGGGAAGTATGTTTACTGGGGATGGAATGACTGAGAAAGATATTGAAAGGAGGGTGAGTGCCGGGAACAGAGTGAACGGTGCGCTCAAATCAAGATCTTGTCGAAAGAGGAAGTTTACAATGGAGTCTTGATCCCAACCCCGATGCAAGTATGGACTCGGAAAAACGGGGATTAAAGTAGGCTGAATGCTGTCGAAATGCGATCTCTCGGGCGAATGTGTGGTAAAACTATGCACGACAGATCCGTACATTACGCAAAGCCGATAAAGGGATCATCGACAAAATCGAGAAAGGCGCTCCGCGCCGATTCGGACATGTGGAGCGAATGGACAGCGAAAGAACGGCTAAGAATATTTACAAATGCTAGTGGCGAGAAAGACGTGGCATGACCCAATCCAACGAGTACTTGAAGATGGACATGTCAAATGTGGGAATAATCGGCGCGCGTGCATGAGAAGATGTATGAATGTAGAGGAAGCGAATCTGTATGCAAAGATAGTGAAGTGGCGTTCTTTCCTCTGCCTACCCTTACGGGAAAACGGCGTGATGGTTTGTTGTTGTTGTCAAAAATGGTTGTTGCAGAAAATTTAGATTGCAATATTAAATGATCGGCATGATCAAAATACGCCACATTTGCCGTACTGATGCAGTGCCCTATGCATTAAATACAGTAAAACCCCTGTTTTACGTTTTTTAAGGGAGCAGAGAAAAAAATAAATGAAAAACTGCAGAAAATTTAAAAAAAAATACTGTCATAATTGGGGATTATTCATATTTACGTATGATTTAATTTAAAATATTTTGTATTTTTTCAATCAATACCACGATGGGTTTTTTTTATTGAATAAAAAAAATCATGTTTAAATAATTTTGTGTAGGTACTTAACCTTAAAAACACTAAAATAAAAATTTTAATATGCGTAAAATGCATATAATGATTTTTCCGTAAATATTGGGAAATTTTGTTTATATGGTATCACTTTTTTTAGCATTGTACCACAGAATCTCAACTGTCATTTACATCGCGGCAAAACCGTTTCACACTTTTATGATAACTGTTTAAACAATCTTCTTTCCAAATTATGTTTATAACTTCAAATAATATTTCTATTGCCATTTTTTTACTTTCTGCATCGTAATTTATTGATAACACAATTCAGTAAAATGTCAAAATAAGACACTTACACAAAACGGTCAATACACGGAACCTGCTTTGAATTTAGTCTGAGACAACAATTTACACATTTTTTTAATTACCTTGATTTTATTTACCGTTTCGGGCAAACGCGGCGGCGTGCGGCTCGGCGCCGGATCAAATGAGTTTCGACAGATCAAATGAGTTTCGAAAAATTTTCAACGTAAAACCGAGATTATAAAAAGCGTCATTTGGGGGATATTTAAATGAGAAAGTATGGAAAAAAAATGGGACCTAAGCATTTCGGCGTAAAAAGCGGAAAACGTTAAATTGAGGAACGTAAAAACGAGGTTTTACTGTATTAACAATTCAAATTAAAACATGTGTTGGCCATCTAACAGCCACCATCAAACCCTCAGACTCTCTGCGACCAAATTCTCTGAGGAAAGTAGTCGGAAACTTCTTTAGCTAATATCTACCTATGTAATATTTTGGGCAAACGCCGCGGCGCGCGGCTCGGCGTCTTTTGACAAATCAAATGAGTTTCGAAAAATTTTCAACGTAAATCCGGGGTTGTGAAAAACGTAAACGGGATATTATCGGTATTCGTAGTATATGTTTAGTGATATACTGATGCAGTGCCCTGTGCACCGTCGCGTGCGGACTGGGTATGATGCTTTGCGGAATATTGGTCGTGAGAAATTCAAATTGGATCAAAGTGCGTACATACAAAATTGAAAGGTCACTCTTCAAACACATTTCCTTAAGGACTATATTCGTTCAATTTTATTGGGAAAACAGAGAACAAAGGAAAAAATGACTTAAATCTAAAACAAAAAATCTATATAATATTTAATATTTTTTCCGCAGCTGTGCGGACTTCTACACAAAATAGGTCAAAAAAAATTAATACATTTTTTTAAATTATTGATTTAAACGAATACCTTACTAAGTAATGTCTTTTGAAAAAAAAATTATCTAATGTAATTTATTGCAAAATTTTAACTATAAAGTCGCTATACAAAAAACCCCGCGCGGAATATTCATCCTTAATAACAGCGTACATAGAGACTAAATTCGTAAATTTAATTTTTGTTCTTACAAGCTAAAATAGTCATTGCTCTAAATTTAAAAGTTCAACAAATCATATATATTTTTTATTTGAGCACTTTCGAATTTATTTAAATTTTTTTACAGTAATCAAAAAGTACAAATGTCAATTTTTATCGTAAAATATAACAAACAAAAAATTGCGTGGGACATTTTGTATGTTAAAATTAGTGGTATGTAAAATCTAAAATAAAAATTACGCAAACGACGTAGGCGCGTAGCCGCGTGCCGACCTGTCGATGACTACCGGTTTCGAGACGCACCCGTCCGGGCCAATGTTGCAAATGCGAAAGCGTGTCCGTTGCGTTTCGATTTCTCTCGTAGGGACGGCCGGAGACCTGATAAGTGTCGCATACTGATTTTTGGTCCTGACGATAAGAACTGGGAGGGCGGCTAGGAATAGCAGGCACCAACAGTATGAAGGCTGTCTGGAGATCGGATATTTACTCAGTGAAAACCAAATGCCGCCTATATAACGCATGCAAAACACCGATTCTCCTCTACGGACGCGAATCGTGGCCTGAAACTATGGCAAAATTCTGAGTTTTGGGTGTGCGGTGGTTTGACTTTGTGAGGAATGAGGTAATAAGAGAACGGACGCAGCAAACTGCGGTGAAAACTGTCACTGAGCGAAGGCGATATGGTCGGCTCGGCCATGTGTCCGGATGCCTACCGAGTTTGTCAGAATTTGTGTCAGAACTACGGGACGCGAACCTGACTCGGAAGGATGCACGGGAGCTGGCAGCCGACAGAGATGCTAGGAGGATCTTCGCGGACACCATATGATATGTAATATAATGACTATTTTATGAACAGTATTTTAAGTTACAACATATTACAACAGAGATGAAGAACATTTAAGAGAAGGTAATATAGAAGTCTACGCATCTACAGGGCGTATGACCTGCCAATGGCTGGTTTAAGTGGCCACTTTACACACTGTGTAACATTAGCCGTTCTGCCCACATTTGAACATCTATATTCCTTCGATTCTTTCATCTGTTGATGTCTCCGGCATAAATAAAGGTTTCAGCTCTTCTTCACACACATCAACAGATGAAAGAATCGAAGGAATATAGATGTTCAAATATGGGCAGAATGGTGAATGTTACACGGTGTGCAAAGTGGCCACTTAAACCAGCAATTGACAGGTCATAAGCCCTGTAGATGCCTAGACTTCTATATTACCTTCTCTTAAATGTTCTTCATCTCTGCTGTAATATGTTAATGTGACTATTTTGTGTACAAATACCGCAAAATATGACAAGGATTGTTGTCAAAACATTTGCTCAATAAAATTGATCTGAAGTAATGAAATGTAAATTTGATGATCAATTTTACTCATTTAATATTTTGTTAAAATTTGAAATAAATTTAAGTTATTTTGCTACTGACAAATGTGACAGATGACAGATTGCAAGCTTATTCTAGTGTTATACCACGTCGGACGCAGGAATAGCGTGGAATAAGTTTTTACGGTCGCTCTCCCAGCTCTGTACCGGGTATAACTTCGTGCGAGGTTCACGAGTAAGGCTCCGAATGCATCGGCATTTATTTTTACAATTTTTTACAACCGCTCATTGCATCGGCCACCCCCTATGCGTTCACAATTCGGTAAAATTTCGAATTTGTTTGAGACCGTTTAAACTTGAATAGAACATCGTCGCGAATCTTGACGTCACAACGACGAATTCAACTGTTTTCTAATTTTTTATTATTAGCGTACTATTTAACTAAGCAAAAAAAAATATATTTTTTTATGCGTTATTTACAAAGATATGTATTTTTAAAGTTACATTTATCAAATACCGCGCCAAATGACTGTAATCAGTGTGTCACTTTTCAGTAGTGACGTCATGAAACGGTTGGCGTTTTTGTTTTCACTGACCACGGTAAGTTGTATTTCTCCAGCCAATAACAAAACTGACAAGAATCTATGGAATATTGCTTTGATTACTTCATTTGGTTGATCGTAATTTGCTCATTTCCATGTTATGGTTGTTTTTACGAACGTTTCGATTTAGAAAAACCTAGAAAGTTGACATAATCTCTGGTTGAAATGTCAAATTATACAAATTATACTTATTTTTTTCTATGGTTAAAACGTTCCTTACAAGGTGCGGGGGCTTTAAAGTGGAAACCGGAAACACTACACGTAGATATAAGGAGTGACGTCATTATTTACGATTTTAAAATGAATGCTATTTTTTACATTTTTTATTTACTTTTGCGTGTGTTGAGATATTTCATCCTACTCCAAAATTTTTAAATATTCACGTGTACATGAAAACATGTTTAAAATTTAATTCTGGGTTGGGATGGATTTCCTCAGTATCAAGGGCAAACACGTCTTGTTTTAATAAAGTCATATTTTTTAACAATTTCATTAAAAAAATTATGTATACATAATTTTGCAATATCAAAATTGATTTTGAAAATACAATTATTTTTCTATCTGTATGTGATATTTTCCTATAAATCCATAGCATGTGACAACAAGATTGTTTTAATAAAACTACAAATTTAAAAGCTTCAATTAAATTAAGTTAACAAGAGAATCACTATGTAAAGCGCCCTTGAGGTATTTTATTACGAAAATGGCGCTATATAAGTCATCCATAATAATAATAATGGCAGATGCAACTGGCATTTTGAGGGGTTTTCGGACGGCCCTAGCTAAACATAGGGACACAGATACGGAGAAAATACGGGAATACGTTTGTAGGAAGAAAAGCGAGGCTGCGTTTGCTCTTAATCTGACGGGCGTGTCTCGAAACCGGTAGACATTAAAAAGTCGGCGAGTAGTTATCTACTAATATTTACTAACACTACTTGAAATATTTCAACAATACGTTAACGCTTTAAGTATAAATAATAAAATAAAATTTATTTTTGAACCAATTTACATATTTTTCATATAAATTTATCGATTTACAAAAATTAAAAATAATATTAATTTAATATTTCATTAGTCCTAAGAAATTATTTAAACCACCATACATTTATATAATTAAGAAGGAAAAAAAGCATTCTTAATGTTAGCCAACTGTGATATTTTGAAATGTCTCAATTATTGTAAACATTAATGCCTGAAATTGGCCGAAACTTCGGCCCGGCCGAGACCTGCGGCCGGGATGTGTCGGATTACGTTCGGCTGTACTCGGGTGCATCTTATGGCTTGTATAACGTAATAATGAACCGTTCAATTTATGCCTTTATTTCATTATGTATATCACTTTTTTTTAATGAACTCATAAGGTTTTACAATAAAACTGACTGATTTTAGGCATTTAGAAGTGACATTTAACTTATTTAATAATGTTTTCGAGTATGTCCAAATGTTTGCAGACAGGCTGGATTTCCTCCCCGGGGAGTTATGTGGATCTAAATTTGTTGCGACATTTCTGAGAAGAAATGGAAGTCAAGGCATTTACAGGTCTTACGATCTGTCATTGGCTGGTTTCAGTGGCCACTTTATACACTACGTAACATTCACCACTTTGCTTAAGTTTGAAAATTTTGGTAAATAAAAAATTACCGCTTAAAGTGTGACACTTGGTAAATGAAAAAACACCACTTAAAGTGTGAAACTTGGTAAACGAAAACACACCACTTAAAGTGTAACATCTGGGAAATTAAAACACACCACTTAAAGTGCGACACCCGGTAAATGAAAACACACTACTTAAGTGTGACACTTGGTAAATGTAAACACACCACTTAAAGTGTGACACTTGGTGAATGAAAAAACACCACTTAAAGTGTGAAACTTGGTAAACGAAAACACACCACTTAAAGTGTAACATCTGGGAAATTAAAACACACCACTTAAAGTGCGACACCCGGTAAATGAAAACACACTACTTAAGTGTGACACTTGGTAAATGTAAACACACCACTTAAAGTGTGACACTTGGTGAATGAAAACACACCACTTAAAGTGTGACACCCGGTAAATGAAAACACACTACTTAAGTGTGACACTTGGTAAATGAAAACACACCACTTAAAGTGTGACACTTGGTGAATGAAAATACACCACTTAAAGTGTGACACCAAGTAAATGAAAACACACCACTTAAAGTGTGACACTTGGTGAATGAAAATACACCACTTAAAGTGTGACACTTGGTAAATGAAAAAATGCAATTTAAAGTGTAACACCTAGTAAATTAAAACACACCACTTAAAGTGTGACACAATTTTTGTACAGAAAACAAACGACTTTATCGATGACACAAGTCTTAATGTTCAAAATATAAATTCAGCAGTTGGCTAACCTCACATAGTATTATTTTATTCTTAAATATGGATATTTTAAAACACTTATAAGGCAACTTCTATACATATAGTAATTATTATCTATTAGAATTACATATGAAGAAAAAGAAATAAACAAAAAAATTAACAACATAATGTTTTGATAGAACATTCATATAATAGTTTTGTCCAAAGTTTTAACCGCAACACACGAACCGTCCTAACACATCCATGGCTCAATGTCGGTTGGTTGAAAACAGACAAGATTGTCAGCGGAATAACAGACCACTTCAGCTGTGACACATTTTTCAGTGAAACAAAAACCGACCACTTCAGCTGTAACACATTTTTCAGTGAAAAAGAACCGGCCGCTTGAACCGTGACACAAAAATCCGATCACTTCAGCTGTGACACAGTTTCCAGTGAAACGAAAATTGACCACTTCAACTGTGACACGCTTTTCGGTGAAATAAAAACCGACCACTTCAGTTATAACACATTTTTCAGTGAAAAAGAACTGTGCCACGAAAATCCGACCACTTTGACTGTGCCACATAATTCAGTGAAACACAAAGCGTGACACGAATCTCCTTTATTGCGAATGTTTCTTTAGAATATCGACGAGCTTCCGCCGGGGTGGATTATTTTTTGCCCTTTTTCGAGGTCGCGGCGCTCCTGAAGGGCTTCTTGTCGTCCTTGGGGGCGGGCGTCTTGGGCTTGGCGGCGGCGGCGGCGGCCGGCGGCGCGGCCTCCGCCCTCGGGGCGGCGGGCCGCGCGGGCAGGTTGGCCCGCGCGGCGGCGGCGTAGTTGAAGACGGCCGGGGTCGACACCTGCGCCTGGAATTCGAGCACAAGTATGGAACGGGTCGCTGTATAATAATGTTTTATAGTCACAATGTTTATAGGAAAATAAATAAAATGATTGTTCAACGGTGTTTTGAGTATGTCCAAATGTTTGCAGATTGGCTGGATATCCTCCCTAGGGAGTTATTTAAATCTAAATTTGTTGCAACACAGACGGAAAACATTATTGAGAAGGGATGTGAAAGTCTAGGCATTTACAGGGCTTATGACCTGTCGTTGGCTGGTTTAAGTGGTCACTTTACACACTGTATAACATTCACCATTTTGACCATGTTTTATCCTCCACATTTCCTCGACTCTTCTATCTGTTGACTTTCGTTAAGTAAATGAGCTTAAACCTTTATCATGTGGGTGAGATTCATTCGGCTGAACCAATTCACCTACTAGACAACACAAACAATTTTTCAATTTTCATACTTCTTTTACCAGTTAGTTAATTCAACAATGTTTTGAGTATGTCCAAATGTTTGCGGACTGGCTGGATTTTCTCCGATGACAGGTCATAAGCCCTGTTAATGCCCAGACTTCCATATTATTCCTCTCTGCAGTAACAAATTTAGATTTAAATAACTCGCTGGGGAGGAAATCCAGCCTGTCTGCAAACATTTGGACAAACCCAAACATTCTTAAAATATAAAATCAAAATACCGTTTCAACCGGAACTGAAGTCTGCAAACTGGGAAGCGGCGGTCCATGCAGATCCACCACAACCTCTTCGACACTCTTGGCTTCGGTCGACTTAGCCTCGACGACCTCGGCCGGCTTGGCATCCTTGGCCTCGGACGACTTAACATCCTTGGCTTCGGACGGCTTAGCATCCTTCGCCTCAGTTGGCTTAGCATCTTTGGCCTCGGTCGATTTGACCTCCCTGGCCTCGCACGATTTAGCGTCCTTGACTTCAGACGGCTTGGCGTCCTTGACGTCGGACGGCTTAGTGTCCTTGACCTTGGCCCTTTTCCCGGCGTCTTTGTCCTTCTTGACCTCGGGCTTTTTCTTCTCCTCGGGTTTCTTCTTCGCCTCGGGTTTCTTGGCGGTGACGTCGGGGGTCTTGTCGACGTCCTTCGCCGCCTCCTCCCCGGTCGGGATTTCCGCGACCGCGACCGCGCCGCTCTCCGCTTCGGGTTTCGAGAGAGACAGTTGGCTCAAACTCTCCGGGAGAGTTTCGCCATCGTCCTTGGGAGGGTTTTCCGAGGCGACGGAGACGGTAGAGCCTTCGGCTTCTGCAAAACAAACAAAATATAAATGAAGTTGAGGAATCAATTTATATAACAACCTGCATCATGAACTGGAAATTATCCGGGTCTACGCTAATTCAAGGTGAATTAAAAAGTACATTTTTTTACAAATACATTTATTTATGAAATTAATATTCAAAATTAAGTAGTGGTAAGTTTGCAGGGTCCATAGTCCATAGTCGAGGACGCACACGTGTTAAATTAGTTCACCTGAAGTAGACTAATGACCGACGATGCAATGTCATCATTTTCTATCGAATCGAATACAACTCATATTACAACTCTAGCAATATTGGAATTATACTTGATTCTAAATTAACTTTTGAAGGTCACATTAATGCAATCGTTAAAAAAGCTTATTAAATGTTGGGTTTCCTAATTCGCATAGGCAATGACTTTAGTAATATACAAACCATTAGACTATTGTACTGTACATATGTAAGAAGTCAGTTAGAATTTGCGTCACCTGCCTGGAACCCTCATTATAAAAAATACATTAATCGAATTGAATCTATTCAATCAAAATTTATATCATACTGCAGATTTAAATTAAGGGTTTCAGAAAATGAAACCAATGAATTTCTCACTCATCTTAACCTAAAACCACTGAAAACCCGTAGAAACGTAGCTGACCTTGTATATCTGTACAAAATTATGAATAATCAAGTTGACTGTCCACAGCTCCTATCCCTAATTGGTTTTAGGATCCCTGTAGCGCAGACCAGAAACAAAAACCAATTTCATATTTTTAAATATAAAACTAATGCTTGCCAAAATTCTTATATATGTAGAACTTGCAATCTGTATAACAATAAATTTAACGATATTGATATTAATAATATAACACGCAACAATTTTAGAAAAGTAATTGAAAATCAATTTATGTTTCACTAATTTTTTTTATTTTTTATTTTTTTAAAATATGTTTTTTAATATTCTCTTATATAATATCTTATTTAACCGAAATACCTACCTGTGCAGTTACATTGTGTATGGATATGTACATGTACATGTGTATGTGAGTTTGATATTTGGTTAATTATTATAAACACTTTATTTTATTTTAGTTTTTGAGTTTTTTTTTTAAATTTTTATAATTATTATTTTCTTCAATTAAGTTGTTCTTCTTATAAGGCTCAATAATTATCGCAAATGTTATACTCGCTGCATATGTATGTATACTTATTATTATGTTATCCGCACTGTAAAATGTACATACATATCTAAATTTAATATCTATTCTTAACTTCTTATTGGTAATATTTATCTTTTAGCTTACGAGAAGGCCTGTAATTGGATCTTAATATATAATTTAACCTACACTGTAATTAATAAACATTGTAATCTGTTGGCTTTCCAAAATAAAATAAATAAATAAATATTGCACATAAAGACGGGATCATCGCCCAGCAGTACATTCACATATGGACCCTACAAACATGTTACACAGTAAAGAGAAAAAAATCACATGAGAAATGAGAAAAACAAAAGAGCTCTTGAGAAGGTTAAGGGGGTGAGGAAATGGAGTCGAGGAGAGGAGGAGAGGGATTTCCATAATGTAGTTGACCAATTCAACATTTTGATATTAACAATATTTTGAGTTTGTCCAAATTTTTGCAGACAAGGATTGGATTCAACTCCCCGGGGAGCTGTTTATATTAACATATTACAACAGAGATGAAGAACATTTAAGAAAAGGTAATATAGAAGTCTAGGCATCTACAGGGCTTATGACCTGTCAATGGCTGGTTTAAGTGGCCACTTTACGCACCGTGTAACATTCACCATTCTGCCCATATTTGAACATCTATATTCCTTCAATTCTTTCATCCGTTGATGTTTGTGAAGTTAAAGAGTTGAAACCTTTATTTATGCGGGTGAGATTCGTCTAATTGAATGAATGAAGAAGTATAGAAATTGAAAAAATAACATTTTCAGGCGTTGCCTAGTCTAGTGGTTTAAGTGGCCACTTTACGCACCGTGTAACATTCACCATTCTGCCCATATTTGAACATCTATATTCCTTCAATTCTTTCATCCGTTGATGTTTGTGAAGTTAAAGAGTTGAAACCTTTATTTATGCGGGTGAGATTCGTCTAATTGAATGAATGAAGAAGTACAGAAATTGAAAAAATAAAATTTTCAGGCGTTGCCTAGTCTAGTGGTTTAAGTGGCCACTTTACGCACCATGTAACATTCACCATTCTGCCCATATTTGAACATCTATATTCCTTCAATTCTTTCATCCGTTGATGTTTGTGAAGTTAAAGAGTTGAAACCTTTATTTATGCGGGTGAGATTCGTCTAATTGAATGAATGAAGAAGTACAGAAATTGAAAAAATAAAATTTTCAGGCGTTGCCTAGTCTAGTGGTTTAAGTGGCCACTTTACGCACTGTGTAACATTCACCATTCTGCCCATTTTAGAACATCTATATTCCTTCAATTCTTTCATCCGTTGATGTTTGTGAAGTTAAAGAGTTGAAACCTTTATTTATGCGGGTGAGATTCGTCTAATTGAATGAATGAAGAAGTATAGAAATTGAAATAATAACATTTTCAGGCGTTGCCTAGTCTAGTGTGTAGGTGAAATAATTCAATTAGATGAATCTCAATATTATGTATCTTTTTTGGGTGATACCGTGTATGTTGGATTTGATCCGACGTTTCGGCTACCATTGCAGGAGCCATCTTCAGGGAAAACTGTGTGTTTTATAGAGAAATGTATGTGTTTAAGTACTAGTAATTTGTACCGTGTCACAGTCAGCAGTAGGCACATTTCTTGTTTTGTAGGAAAGAATAATTATGTTTATGTACTAGTAATTTGTACTGTGTCGCAGCCGGCAGTAGGCACATTTCTATTCGTTTTTGTCATATGTAGTGCTGGGAACCATGTTGAATTTAATTTAAGCCCGTCGTCTTTGTTTATATTATTTGGATGTCTGTGTATTTCAATTGCCTCTTTTATTATTCGTGCACTATAATTACTAGTTTTATGTAGAATTTTTGGTTCAAAGGCGAAAAAATGTCCTGTGTCTATAAAGTGTTCCGCTATTGCGGATTTGTCTGGATG
Organism: Micrasema longulum; assembly: GCF_059751315.1. Classification (NCBI taxonomy): domain Eukaryota; kingdom Metazoa; phylum Arthropoda; class Insecta; order Trichoptera; family Brachycentridae; genus Micrasema; species Micrasema longulum. Next base: position 32,989 of record NW_028279640.1, read on the forward strand.
TCCAAGTTTACACGCTCTTTTGTGTTCATCAATTCTCATCTTTGCTGTGCGCCCTGTTTGTCCAATATACACTTTTTCACATCCTTGGCAACTTAGTTTGTACACGGCTTCAGTTTCCAGAGGATTTTTATCTTTTGGTTTTACTAAATGGTCTTTTATTTTTCCACAGTCCCAAACGTTGTTGCAATATTTTGTTTTTTCAGCACTTTGGCTATCCTGTCAGTTACATGCATTGGAGCATAATGGATATAAGAAGAAACAAATTGACAACATTATTAAATCGCAAGGGACAAAGAAGAACAAGGAAGAAGATATTACCAGAGGGACTGCATACCTACCATATGTACAGAATGTAACTGACAGGATAGCCAAAGTGCTGAAAAAACAAAATATTGCAACAACGTTTGGGACTGTGGGAAAAATAAAAGACCATTTAGTAAAACCAAAAGATAAAAATCCTCTGGAAACTGAAGCCGTGTACAAACTAAGTTGCCAAGGATGTGAAAAAGTGTATATTGGACAAACAGGGCGCACAGCAAAGATGAGAATTGATGAACACAAAAGAGCGTGTAAACTTGGACATCCAGACAAATCCGCAATAGCGGAACACTTTATAGACACAGGACATTTTTTCGCCTTTGAACCAAAAATTCTACATAAAACTAGTAATTATAGTGCACGAATAATAAAAGAGGCAATTGAAATACACAGACATCCAAATAATATAAACAAAGACGACGGGCTTAAATTAAATTCAACATGGTTCCCAGCACTACATATGACAAAAACGAATAGAAATGTGCCTACTGCCGGCTGCGACACAGTACAAATTACTAGTACATAAACATAATTATTCTTTCCTACAAAACAAGAAATGTGCCTACTGCTGACTGTGACACGGTACAAATTACTAGTACTTAAACACATACATTTCTCTATAAAACACACAGTTTTCCCTGAAGATGGCTCCTGCAATGGTAGCCGAAACGTCGGATCAAATCCAACATACACGGTATCACCCAAAAAAGATACATAATATTGATAACAGTGACCGTGAAAACCTTCGCACCTATTTAGATGAATCTCACTCGCATAAATAAAGGTTTCAGCTCTTTAACCTCACAAACATCAACGGATGAAAGAATTGAAGGAATATAGATGTTCAAATATAGGCAGAATGGTGAATGTTACACAGTGCGTAAAGTGGCCACTTAAACCAGCCATTGACAGATCATAAGCCCTGTAGATGCCTAGACTTCTATATTACCTTTTCTTAAATGTTCTTCATCTCTGTTGTGATATGTTAATTTTGATATTATAATAAAATAAACATAATTAAAGGAACATAAACTTATTACGCACTGAACGAAATTTTGTATTAAAAATATCTAAATGGGGACAAAGTATTTAAATTTATTTCAACAGAGAGGGAAAACATTTTTGAGAAGTAAATATGGAAGTCTAGGCATCTACAGGGCTTATGACCTGTCATTGATTTGGCTCAGCCGGATGAATCTCACCCGCGTGACAAAGGTTTCAGCCCTTTTACTTCACAAAAGTCAACAGATGGAAGAGTTGAGGAAATGTGGATGTTCAAACCAGTGGAAATCTCGAAGATGTGAGATGTGGGAATATTCTTTTAATCCCGCAGTGCCGAAGCCGTGGCGAGCATTTGGCCGGTGTTTTGTTTCACACATAATTGTCGTAGATCTTTCTGTCATAATAAAAAAAAAATTAAGATAATTCTCTGAAAATTTTACAACTAACATCATGCGATATGGTTGAACCAGCTCCGCTAAATAATGGCTATATCGTATTTATTTATTTATTTATTGTGGATAACTTATATAGCGCCATTTTCGTAATAAAATACCTCAAGGGCGCTTTACATGGTGATTCTATTGTTAAGTTAATTTAATTGAAGCTTTTAAATTTGTAATTTAATTAAAATAATTTATTTTGTTGTCACGTGCTACGGATTTATTCAAATGATTTAGAGAACAAGTGGGTTTTAAGTTTTTTCCGAAACATCACTTCACTCTCACAGCCTCGCACCTCTGCTGGGAGAGCATTCCATGCTGTAGGGCCTGCGACCGCAAATGCGCGCTCACCAAATTTAGTGCGCTGTTTGCGTAGAGGTATAATAACTTTTCCTCTCGCCGTAGACGTAGCTGATCTAAGCGTGAGACGCCTGTCAGCTAGTTCATCTGGAATGCAGAGTTCCCTTAGATATTCCGGAGCCGAGATATATATCGATGAATTTAATTTCCACCACATAAGGGATCCTCATGTAAGGCCAATCCTTTTTACATAAGCTAAAAGATACTACCATCACGCCATTTCCCCGTAGGGGTAGGCAGAGAGAATGGACCGCCACACACGTCTATCCTGGCATACACTCCTAGCCTCTTCCACATTCATACATCTTGTCATACATGCCCTTCGGTTCTGTCTGCTTTTGACATGACCAGACTTAAGATTTTGGTTTATCTGATCGTGCCACGTCTTCCTCGGTCGTCCTCGTCTAACAACGTTGCCGTTCATTTTTGCCATATATACTTGTTTTACCATTCTCTCGTCGTCCATTCGTTCTACGTGACCAAACCATCTCAGAGACCCTTTCTTAATCTTATCAATTATACTTGTCTCAGATTTACACTCTCGCCTGATTTCATCATTCGTAACCCTGTCGTGCATTGATTTCCCACACATTCGCCTAAGAGATCGCATTTCAACCACGTTCACTCGGCTTTCATCCTTCCTCTGCCAGTTCCATGTTTCACTTCCATAAATAAGTGTTGGGACTAAAACTCCGTTGTGCACTGCCAGTTTAGCTTCGATTGACATATTTTTATTAGAAATTACTGTGCTTAGTGCTCCGTTCATTTTGTTGCCCGCATTCACTCTTCTTTCAACATCTTTTTCTACTCTTCCATCTCTTGAAAACATGCTTCCCAGGTACACAAATTCTTCTACTCGCTCGAGACATTCGTTGTTTACATTTATTATGCAGTCAGTAACCTCACTATCCCTTTCAAATACCATCACTTTTGACTTACTTTCGTTCATCGCCAATTCGCTCTCCAGGCATACATCATACATTCTAGAGACTAAAACTAAAAGATCAAATAAATAAATAAAAAAAATGACAAAAAATTGACATTTTCTTACCAGAAGCACTGGAAGGAAGAAAAGTGGGCACAAACTCAGCGGCTAGGGGGTTTAGCGTTGACTTGGACACTTGCTCCTCTAAGCTGACATCGCTGGAAAATAAATTGATAAATTAATTCATCTAACTTTGTAGCAACAGAGGGAAAACCTTTTTGAGAAGGAAATATGGGTGTCTAGAACAGGGCTGATGACCTGTCATTGGCTGGTTTAGGAAGGTCACTTTACGCACTGTATAACATTCACCATTTTGCCTATGTTTAATCCTCAACTCTTCCAGGAAAAGTGGAAAAACGTAAAATTGAAGAATGTGAAAATGAGATTTAACTGTATTATGTAAGAATTTTTTTTTTTTTGTAGATTACCTATAAAATAAATCACAGCTCGCCACTGGTGTGTGGACAAGGAATAATTTTATTTTTATTTAATTTTTTATTTTTGCACCACAACAGGCCGGGAGGCCCAATTACAGTGGTGAATTACATCACAGAACACCCAGGCTTGAGAAAAATCACATTTAATTTTTGTGTTCTCACCGGGAACCGAACCCGGAACCTTCCGTCTGTGAGTCAAGCGTCTTGACCACTACACCACGGAGGCCGCCGCTAATAATGCCAGAATGATGTAAACTTTTTAGAATATTTTGGTATTTTTTATGATTCCTTATACTCGGTTTTTCGGGGCCAGACCGCGAAACTTCAGAGGAACATTCATCATGGTAAGCTTTAAAAAAATCTTTATAAATTTTTCCAAAAATAAAAAAATGTAGTAAATCCTTTATTTCTCGGATGAGCAGTCCCTCCACAAACCCCTACCCCTCTCCTACCCAGCCGCTTCCCCTGTCCGCGTCTGATGCGTATCGCGTCATCGGTCAAATATTTTTTTATCGCAAGGTTGCCAGTTCGAGAAATTATAGATTTACTCAATTTGGAGAGCATAATTTTTGTAATTTTTTTTTTAAATGACTTAGGAAAAATTTTGCTGGGATTTTTTTTAAAGCTTACCACGAGGAATGTTCCTCTGTAGTTTCGCGGTCTGGCCCTGAAAAACCGTGTACATATTTTTGACTATTTTATTGGATGTGCGATCAGGCTAAATGAGACTCACCCTCTACTCTGCGCCTCCCTTTCGTCCGCCAACATCGCCTCTATGCACTGCTCCATAAGGGCCTCTTCTTCGAGCTGCTGCATCACCTAGGGGAAAACAATATTTAATCATTCCACAGCGTATTTTTTATTTTTTTAAATTTAAAAAAGATGAAGAACATTTAAGAGAAGGTAATATAGAAGTCCAGGCATCTACAGGGCTTGTGACCTGTCAATGGCTGGTTTAAGTGGCCACTTTACACACTGTGTAACATTCACCATTCTGCCCATATTTGAACATCTATATTTCTTCAATTCTTTCATCTGTTGATGTTTGTGAAGTTAAAGAGCTGAAACCTTTATTTATGCGGGTGAGATTCATCTAATTGAATTATTTCACCTACATACTAGGCAACGCCTGAAAATGTTATTTTTTCATTTTCTATACTTCTTCATGGACCAGGTAATTTATCAACAATATTTTGAGTTTGTCCACATATTCCCTTACTTAAGGTATTCTCCATCCCTGTTGTAATTTGACTCCCTAGGGAGCTGTTTATATTAACATATTACAACAGAGATGAAGAACATTTAAGAGAAGTTGATATAGAAGTCTAGGCATTTACTGTTTTTTTTTCATTTAGTCAATGGCTGGTTTAAGTGGCCACTTTACACACTAACAATCACCATTCTGCCTATATTTGAACACCTTTGTTCCTTAAATTATTTCATCTTTTTGATGTTTGTGTTCATTGACAGGTCATAAGCCCTATAGATGCCTGGACTTCTATATTACCTTCTCTTAAATGTTCCTCATCTCTGTTGTAATATGTTAATATAAGCAGCTCCCCAGGGAGTTGAATCCAGTCCATGTCTACAAAAATTTGGACAAACTCAAAATATTGTTAGAAAAAGATGTGTTAGGAAAATGATAAATGCCGATTCCTGGCAACATGTAGGCCAATTTTATTCAAAGTGCCGGGTATTTATACATTGAAACTTCGTCTTATTGTTAAATCGAGACCAGTGCCTCGATTATGAACGATATCTTCATCTGTATATATCGAGACGGTATACTTAACTTCTGTACTATCTATATCTACCACATCATATGATCCAAACAAGCCAATGGAATGACCGCAAACAATTACTCCGCGTTCCTTACGTCACTAACATTAAAAACAGTTCTCATTTATAGTTTAAATGGGCTTCTGTAATAAAAAGTGCTCGCTTCAAAGCGATTATAAACTCCAATAAATCCCAATTCAAGCAAAAAATGCTCGCTTGAACATGAATTTTGCATGACTTTTGGAAATCACCTAGACGGTACGCTTAGCGATCGTCTGTATGGATCTACCGATCTGTACCGATCGACTACAAAGCCGGCTCCTATAACGTCTCGATATACACTCGGAAAGATGGTAAAACAGATGGAAAAAATATAATAACTAAATATTTTTTTTAGTGGTGACTTTCTGACGCATATAATCTGTGTCTGACGCCTAGATACTCTTATTTGTTAATGGAACAGAACCTAGCGACATTATTTTCACATCTAGGCGTTTGTTTTATCAAAGTGACAGTTATGTCGGAATTTAATTCGACTTCGAAATTGACTTATTTCTTTTTCATATTTTTAATAAATCATAATTAAAGGATAAATTGTTCGGTGGAGCAAAATTTTGGACACTTTTAATGCGTAGATAAACATATCGAGGGGTTCTAGACGCATCGGTATAAACTGATGTACTTACATCAAAACCTGATGGTGGGGGTATCGATAGTGTACCTTTGTAGTCAGCCGGGAGACTTTTATCTTCAACTAAGACGTCATACTGAAGCTATGTCATTTTAGAGCGTAGATATGTGTACCGTGACGTACGCTTCCCCTTGATTCATATCGATGTACCTACCCAAAACTTGAAGGTGGGGGTCGGTGGTATATAATGTTTGGATAATTTATATAGCGCCATTTTTGTGAAAATCACCCCAAGGGCGCTGTACAATAAATAAATATCCCAACACGTCTTGCAGCTACAGAAGGGATTGGGGTTGGGATTCTAGTTCCTCGTCTCCAATTATGATATATTACAATTATGATATATGGGTATGAGCTGGATAACAGAACGTCTTGCAGCTACAGAGCGCATGGACAATAAGAAATCTAGCAACTATTTACAGTTTTATTTTCAAATTTTTTATTTGACAATGAAGTTTGGGGTTTAAGTGATATTTTAAAAACGAAATAAAAAGCAAATTTATAAAGTTAGATAACAACAAGTCTCGCAGCTACTGAGCGCATGGACGGTTGAAATTCTAGACCCCACTTACTAAATTGAGATATTTGATAGTTGATAACATTTACATAATATGATAAAAATAATATGATAGCTACTCGTATCATCACAAAAAGTATGTAAGTAAATTAAATAAGGTTTGATCAGTGATCAGTAATTTCCCATCATTTAGATTGAAAACTGTCATTCTAATCAAGCTATATTTTAAAGACTATAGGGCCATTCAGTATTATATATCATAGTATACAGGGACTATGACATATTCTAGTGTAAAATTAAACAAATATTTCATTTCAACCATGTCGGGAATTGAATCTGTGACTTCTTGCATGGTAGGCAAACGCGCTGACCACTATACTACGAGGCCGTCAGGTAAATTAAAAAATATATGTATATGGGCTTGCCTTACTGGTAAACCCTAGGCACGCTACTATACGGGAGTAAATAAATCTTAAATATCGCATATATTTGGATGAAAGTCCGGCGAAAAAGATTGACAAACGAGAGCACGAATCAATACCTGCTTGTCGAACTCCTCTTCGTTCTCCATCCACATGTACTCGGAGAAGTCCTGGGGCTGGGAGGGCTGGTGCGGCCCCCCGAAGTAGCCCCCCGGAGGCACGAACCCTGCAACACGAGAACCAACATTTAGTGAAACAATGCCGACCACCGGTCCCGCGTGGGAGGATGGCCAATCTGCGCAGTTGTCAATTTTATTACCATTATTATTGGAAGGTGGAAGGTTTTATCGGAGTATGGAGTGAATGATAACCTGACAAGGGCTATTGCTTCACTGTATAAGGACAGCACAGCATGTGTGAAGGCGAATGGGTCATTCACGACATGGTTTAACATTCCTAAAGGAGTCGAACAGGGATGTGTAATGGCACCACCAGTTCATGCTTTTACCAGCCGAGACAGATTAAATGCATACGCAAAAATTTGCCAATTGATGCCGCCCGTCAATTAATAAATGCGTTTGTAGTGTCTAGAGTCGAATATTGTAATGGTATCTACGCAGGTCTACCGATGAATAAAATGACTCGCCTACAGGCTGTACTAAATGCCGCAGCGAGACTTATTTTTGGAATTTCCAAATTCAGTCATATCACTCCACTACTTCGGGAATTGCACTGGCTACGTTTTCCACAGAGGGTGGAATACAAACTCTGTTGGCTTACGTATAAGTCACTGCACAACTCTGCTCCGGAATATCTAAGGGAACTCTGCGTTCCAGATGGACTAGCCGACAGACGTCTTACGCTTAGATCAGCTACATCTACGTCGAAAGGAAAAGTTATTATACCTCTACGCAAACAGCGCACTAAATTCGGCGAACGTGCATTTGCGGTCGCAGGCCCTACGGCATGGAATGCTCTCCCAGCAGAAGTCCGAAACCGAAGTAAAAATTAAATTTATATCTTTATATAATCACTTTGTAAAGCGCCCTTGAGGTATTATATTACAAAAATGGCGCTATATAAGTTATCCATAATTATTATTATTATTATTTGTTCAGCATATGCATCGATAACTTTACGAAAGGACTTGAAGATTTACGAATGGGAGCAAAAATGACTGGTATAACTGTCAACTGTCTTCTGTGTGCTGATGATGCCGCGCTTCTTGCTAGCAGCAAAGGAGACCCGCAATTCTTGGTGACAAAAGCCGACGATGTATGCGAGAAAAGCCATTTGCTGATGAATGTTGATAAATCCAAAGGGATGGAAATATAACTAAATGTGAGATCAGCGTGAACGGCGATATTGTGAATCGGGTAGAAGAATTTGTGTATCTGGGAAGTCTGTTTACTAGGGATGGAAAGGAGGGCGAGTGCCGGGAACGGGGTGAACGTTGCACCGAAATCTACTTTGGCAAACAAATGTTTGTCGCAGGAGACTATTGAAAATACTATAATATAAGGGGGGAATTTTGACAAACTTAAAATATTGTCGATAAATCCACCTGCTCCATGAAGAAGTATAGAAATTGAAAAAATAAAATTTTCAGGCGTTGCCTAGCCTATTTATTTATTTGACACTTTATATACATATACAATAAATATACATATAAGGGCGGGCATATTGCCTTAAGGCAATTTCTTCCTACCTACCCAAACCGTTCAGTTTGAGAAAATTATAAATACATGGACATATTGAATCTTACAATTTTATACAAAAATTAAAAGCAAAGATTAACAAAAATAACTAACTAACTAACTAACCATCACGCCATTTCCCCGGAGGGGTAGGCAGAGAGAGGATAGAACGCCACACCACTCTGTCCTGGCACACTTCCTTTGCTTCCTTCACATTCATATATCTTCTCATGCACGCACGTCGATTATTCCGACTTTTCACATGACCACTTTCAAGAATTTGTTGTACTTGATCATGCCATGTCTTTCTCGGCCTTCCTCGACTTCTACAACCGGACACATTCGTATCATAAATCTTTTTAGCCGTTCTTTCATCATTCATTCGCTCCACATGACCGAACCATCGCAAAAGACCTTTCTTAATTTTGTCGATAATGCTTAACTCAGCCTTGCATTCTGCTCTAATTTCGACATTAGGGCACCTATCATACATTGTTTTTCCGCACATTCGCCTGAGGGATCGCATTTCAACAGCATTCAGTCTACTTTCGTCCCTTTTTTTCCAACTCCATGCTTCGCTTCCATACATTAGGGTCGGTACCAGAACTCCATTATGAACTGCTAATTTAGCCTCTTGCGATAGACACTTATTTGCTACGACAGACTTTAAGGCACCATTAACTCTGTTCCCGGCACTAACCCTCCTTTCAATATCCTCGTCTATATTTCCATCTCTAGTAGACATACTACCCAGATATACAAATTCTTCGACCTGTTTCAAACTATCTCCATTTACTACAATCTTACATTCAGTCATAGTTACATTTCTTTCAAAGACCATGACGTTCGACTTTTGCACATTCATTAGCAAATCACTCTCCTTGTACACTTCGTAAACCTTTGGAACCAAGGATTGCAGTTCCAACAATTTAAATTAAGCGTACTATTTAACTAAGCAAAAATATATCTATTTTTATATTTTTTTTGTGCGTTATTTACAAAGATGATTTTTTAAAGTTACATTTATCAAATACCGCGCCAAATGACTGTAATCAGTGTGTCACTTTCCAGTAGTGACGTCATGAAACGGTTGGCGTTCTTACTTTCACTGACCTGACAAGAATCTATCGAATATTGCTTTGATTACTTCATTTAGTTGATCGTTATTTGCTCATTTCTATGTTATGGTTGTTTTTACGAACGCTGCGATTTAGAAAAACCTATAGAGTTGACATAATCTCTGGTTGAAATGTCAAATTATACTCTTTTTTTCTATGGTCAATGGTCATGGTATGTATAAAAAATAAATAAATACTATACTATGAAGAGAGGAGGGGATGGGAAGGAAAGAAGAAGAATAAAGGAACAATTTAAATATTTAGATAGTGACATTTCAATCTTGACTTAAATGTAAATAATGAAGGGGCGTCTCTTACATTAGTGGGTAGATTATTCCAGAATCGAGCGGCTACTACTGTGAAAGAGAAGGCAAAAAAATAGCCTAGTATGTAGGAGACCTACAAATGCAGTTGCAAACAACTCCGTACTTCTGGTGACTCGATCTAGTATTACATTTCGTAATCTTCCCACAAATGAATATTTTTTTTTTCAACAATGTTTGATTATGTCCAAATGCTTGCAGACTGGCTGGATTTCCTCCCTAGGGAGTTGTTCATATTTAAATTTATTTCAACAGAGAGGGATTTTTTTTTTCTTTTGGAATATTTATTTACCTGCGGGATGCATATGGTGGGGCATCATGTAGGCGCTCCCATTGCCCTGTGGACCGCCTTCCATCATCACTCCATTGCCCTGAAACGGAAAAACATTCGGTAAATGGGATTGGTAATGGCTGGTCACCGCCAATACTGAAATGACAGCCAAATTGTTTGATTGGGCGATTATCCCTGTTTTGAAATAGAGCGATCTCTTAATCTGCCTTCATTGGAGAGACGTAGAACTGTGACGGGCCTTATATGCATTTTCAAAATACTTAATGCTTTAAGTGATGTCCCATCTCTGTTGCGATCAATTTTTTTTTCATGTTCCCAACCGCGTCACCAGAAGTCAAAATCTGCTATTTATAAAATCTTCTAAGAGCAACGTTGGTTTTTATGCCCCAATGTCCAGAATGTGTAGATTAGTCAATTCATCACACGACTTGGAATTCTTCGGGATAGATCTTCCGGCTTTTCGTAGATCTCTTCGCGACTAAACAGCGTGGGATGAAGTTGGATTGACGTGGTTTAGCTCGAAGCCTTATGTATTTCGTTTTTGAGAATATATTGTATACTATGATTGTTTTGCCCTTGTTTGTCTTTGCTAAATAGTTTTATGTTCTTTTTGTTCAGTTTCTTGCATTTATGCTTCTTCATGTAACTGTTGTAATTGGCTTAGGCCATACATATATAATAAATAAATAAATATCTTCCGCTTTTAAGATAGTGGCTGTGACGCTGTTTCGCCTATAACAACTCTGACAGTGGTGCGAGCTAGCGTAGCCGCCTACATTGTCGTCGGTTATGTTGTTTTGCTCGGCTTAAAAATAATATGTATTATCAACAATATTTTGAGTTTGTCCAAATTTTTGTAGACAAGGACTGGATTCAACTCCCTGGGGAGCTGTTTATATTTACATATTACAACAGAGATGAAGAACAATTAAGAGAAGGTAATATAGAAGTCTAGGCATCTACAGGGCTTATGATCTGTCATTGGCTGGTTTAAGTGGCCACTTTACACATTGTGTAACATTCACCATTCTGCCCATATTTGAACATCTATATTCCTTCAATTCTTTCTTCTGTTGATGTTTGTGAAGTTAAAGAGCTGAAACCTTTATTTATGCGGGTGAGATTCATCTAATTGAATTATTTCACCTGCTTACTAGGCAACTTACTAGCTATATTACCTTCTCTTAATTGTTCTTCATCTGTGTTGTAATATGTTAATATAAACAGCTCCCCAGGGAGTTGAATCCAGTCCTTGTCTACAAAAATTTGGACAAACTCAAAGTATTGTTGATAAATCCACCTGGTCCATGAAGAAGTATAGAAATTGAAAAAATAACATTTTCAGGCGTTGCCTAGAATGTAGGTGAAATAATTCAATTAGACGAATCTCACCCGCATAAATAAAGGTTTCAGCTCTTTAACTTCACAAACATCAACAGATGAAAGAATTGAAGGAATATAGATGATCAAATATGGGTAGAATGGTGAATGTTACACAGTGTGTAAAGTGGCCACTTAAACCAGCCATTGACAGGTCATAGGCCCTGTAGATGCCTAGACTTCTATATTACCTTCTCTTAAATATTTTTCACCTCTGTTGTAATTTGATACCCCTGATCTACTGAAATTGATTTCATTCTATGTACCACCGAGATTAAGCAGAACATCTACAATATTTTATTGTCAAAATTGTCAAACGGTAGCTCAATATAACTCACCTATTGTTAGATTACAGAATACCGGGAATGAGTATGCATCACATTTTGATATATTTAGTTTATCTCTGCCTAACTTAAAAAATAAAGTGACTAACATATTTTTATCAAAAAGAGCAAATCATCTTCAGAAGATTGGGTTGGAATAGTTATAATTTGATTGACTAATGTATTTTGTTATTGTATAATTTCTTTAAAATATGTATGTATTTCAAGTAATTCATAATGTGTACAGTACGAGTATATTAATATTTCATACTGGATTTTTTTAAAAATATTTTTATTTTTAAGCTCTCTTTATACCACATATATGTAAATGGCAGAAATGCCGTATATAAATAAATAAATAAATATGTTAATTTAATTTATTAATTCCCGAATGATTTAATTTATCGTCTCTCTTTCTTTCATCTCTTTTCATCATCACATATAAGTGTAAAATAAATAAAAATTAATATCCTTAAAAGTGGCAGGTGAATTTTATAGAGCTATGATGTTTTTAACACCTGCGCAGGGGGCAGTAGGGAACACCTTTCTTTAAAAAAAATGCAATTTGGCAAAAATGACGCTTACATTGTTCTGCCAATTATGGCTCTAGAAATTTATTGACCATTGTTAAATGGACTAAATAAGTCGGTAAATAAATAAAACGAACCTGTGGCAATTGCACAGAAATCTTTAATCCGAGTTAAAAAAACCATTTCGTTATCCAAGTGACTTGCTCTTCAAAGAATTCAGAGTACTGAATATTATTCAACAGTATATATTGAGAACGGCAGTGGTTACACACATCGATAGAGACATTTACCCGAGCGTCAACCACAACCGTAATACAAGATACCCTAATAGGGATCTGATACTAAGTGAAGGGGTCAACACTGTTCCGGCATCGAGACAACACTATTACGTAGGCAAAAAGGTCCATAACCTTTTGCCAGAATCGTGGAAAGACGGGAGTGTTGTCAAGTTGCGGAAGGTGTTGACCTCGCTCTTTCGTGACATTGGTCGTAGGGAGTCAGAAAAGTGGATGAGAACCTTACTGGATGTCAAAAATAAAATATAAAAAATAAGGAATAATTTTAAAAATATATATTTATTTTATTTTTATTTAAATCTTAAAGTAGGGCACACATATCATACATATTGTTATGTGTGTTCTAATAATAACATTGCAAATATATTTAATTTATGAATTGTTTATCACATATGTTTTGACCATTATTTTAAATTTTGATATGTTTTTTTCTTCGTAAATATTTTGTTCCATTTCGTAATACTTTTTAATTGCTTTAAATAAAATGGAATTTTGTGACTTTGCCTTTTTCCTAAATGGAAGTCTAATTTTGTTATTTTCTCTAGTATTGTGATCGTGTATTTATAGATGACAACCATGAAGTTTCGCATAAATAAATTGTCTATGTTTTTATGAATGTATGTATGTGTATGTGTATGTGCATGGGTGTATGTACGTGTGTGTATACACATTGTACATATGTACATGTGTATATATGTGTGTATTTTTTTTTTTTTTTTTTTAAATTAAAAAGAAATATTTGCGTTCTTATGATTTACCCAAATATTTAATTTTGAGGGCCATTTTCAACGAGTTGTAAATAACTCATTATTAGAAAATGGGAATCAAGATGGGGTAGAGTAGGATTCGAACCACGGACCTTTGGTCCGTGAGTCCGAGACACTAGCCACAGGACCACAACCCGATTCAATTTATATATATGTGTATGTCTGTATGTATAAGAATCAAAATGTGTATCCGAATAAGTTTATATTTTGTTTGTCCGTGCTCTATATTAATTTGTTAACTATTATAATATATAAAAATGTAATTGCCTAGCTTGGAACGGGGTATGTACCCTTGTTAGCTGGGCAAAGTGAACATGGAATTGTATTTTGATAAAGAGTGAATAAATAAATAAATAAAAATAAAATACCTGCCACTGCTGGTTCATGTCCATGCCATTCGGGGTCCCGTGATAGTAAGGAACATTGCCGGAAGTCGTCGTTGGGATTTTCATTTTTCTATGCGTCTCTCCGTCAGAACACCGAGCGGGCCGAGGGGATGGGCGAAAGAGCGTCCTGGCTCGTGGAGAAAACCGGCGGCGAGGGTTCAAATGAAAGAATAACGAAAAAAAATAAGATCGGCTTCGGATTAGTGCGGCCAGGTACGAAACGGCGTCTCGGGGGCGACCTCCGGTGAAACACAATAAGTCCTGATGTTTCCCCTACTCCATGTATACATTGTCTTCTCAATGGAGAATCATTTCAGCACGCCAACCTGCAAAACAAAAAAACAAAATTAGCCGACTCCCGCTTGAAAATAAACATTGGTGCAATCCCTTTCAGGCTGTGAAACTTCGGAGCAAAAATCATTTTCACGGTGAGGAACTTCAGCCCTACGGGAAATCGGATACAAAAATATTTTCTTGCAGGGGGTAAAAATTAGAGCGTCAAATTTTAAGGCAGTTTCTTGAAAATGTACGAAAAAAATAATCAAAAATATTTTAATAAAAACGCACTACTTTGAACGACGTCACAGGTTCATATGAACCAGCCGATAATATGCAAAAAAAATTAAATATTTTTATTTGCGATCTTATGATTTACCCAAATATTTTATTTTGAGTGCCATTTTCAACGAGTTGTAAATAACTCACTATTAGAAAATGGGAATAAAGTTGGGATAGAGTGGGATTCGAACCACGGACCTTTGGTCAGTGATTCTTCTACCTCTCCTGTCTTATGGCAAAACGATGCATCTTAAAAAAGGTCGGACTGAGATAATTGCTTTTAAAATGATTTATGGCAATTAAATCAGAACTTTTCCATAGTTACACCAAGTTGCCAATTGGCTGGGAGGCTTTATAAAAAATAATCTTAATTACCACATGACAGATCTCAGATGCAACTATAGATGCATCATTTTGCCATCGGACAGGAAACCTGATTCAGAATATTTCCGTTCGCACTGATCTCACATTTAGTTATATTTTCATCCCTTTCCAAGACATTGGATTTATCAACATTCATTAGCAAATGGCTTTTCTCGCAAACATCGTTGGCTTTTGTTACCAAGAATTGCGGGTCTCCTTTGCTGCTAGCAAGAAGCGCGGCATCATCCGCATACAGAAGACAGTTAACAGTTGTACCACTCATTTTTGCCCCCATTCTTAAATCTTTCAGTTCTTTCATACAGTTATCGATGTATATGTTGAACAACCATGGTGACATTACACATCCCTGTTTGACTCCTTTAGAAATGTTAAATCATTCGATCCATTTTAAATTAAAAAAATAATATAATATTTTGTACGTATGTACTAATCTGTCGTTTTTACTAATTTGATTGCCCTTTAGGGCGGCGATTCTTCAGAGAACTGAACTATCATTTATGTCAATGAAATTACCTCCAAAGCATTGAGCATGTTAGGTTGCAAAATTCGAATGAGTCAACGCTCACTTTGATAATCCGAAGGCTCTAATTTCATTATATTATACGTTCATCAGAAGCCATTTGGAATACGCATCTCAGATATGGAATCCCCAGTATGCCACATACATAACAAGAATAGAAAATATTCAAAACAAATTTATAAAGTACCTAAAATACAAAACCGGTATTTCTTATGTATCAACGCTCACTGCCTCCACCTACCATGTAATCACTTCTCTACAATACCGCAGTGTGTGCGCACCAACTACTACTTAGTTTAATGACAATACATGTGCTAGCCAGGATTTGTAGACGGTACCACGTGCTTCTACACTTACGCTCATACAAATACACACAAACACACTTTTTCGTTGTACTACAATTTAATATGTGTGATTTTTATTTAGAAACTTTGCTGGTCTGTCTTTAAACCTTATCTTTTTTCTGTTATTATATCATTGTAGACCATGGGTGGCCAACCTTTTCAGCAGCCGGGCCAGATTTTGGAAATGAGATTTCCTACCGGGCCGTACAACAAAAATTCTTCTATTTTATTTTATTTAAATCTTAAAGTAGGGCACACATATCATACATATTGTGATGTGTGTTCTAATAATAACATTGCAAATATATTTAATTTATAAATTGTTTATCACATATGTCTTGACCATTATTTTAAATTTTGATATGTTTTTTTCTTCATAAATATTTTGTTCCATTTCGTAATACTTTTTAATTGCTTTAAATAAAATGGAATTTTGTGACTTTGCCTTTTTCCTAAATGGAAGTCTAATTTTGTTCTTTTCTCTAGTATTGTGATCGTGTTCATGCTGGTTCCGATCCATTTTTTTCCAAAATTCTGTTTTTTTATTAGAGTTTATAATTTTATGAACAAATATCATTGTATTGTAAAATATTCTTTGTTTATATGTTAATAATTTCATTTCATTTACCATCGACTTTACCCTCGTGTATCTGTTTTTTTTCAAAATGATTTTAAAGGCTTTATTTTGTAATACAGTTGGTTTATCTATGTTTTCTTTGTTTGATAAAAATAATATTATTAAATACAAATAAGAAATATGTATATTTTTTAAGAAGATACAACAAAAATGAGAGTCAAACATATTCATTAGATTAGAGTTACAATACAAAAAATAGCAATCCACAAAATTATCATAAAAAATAAACAAAATATAATAAATTTTATATATTGTAGGCATGTGAGATTATAGCAAATGGAGACAGATTAAAGCAGGTTGAAGAATTTGTGTATTTGGGAAGTATGTTTATAAGAGACGGAAATGTGGATAAGTACATTGAGAGAAGGGTTAGTGCCGGAAACATAATTAATGGTGCCTTAAAATCGATAGTGGCAAATAAGAACTTATCGAAAGAAGCAAAATTGGCAGTACATAACGGAGTTCTGGTACCAACCCGTATGGATGGTAGTGAAGCGTGGTGTTGAAAAAAGAAGGATGAACGTAGACTGAATGTTGTCGAAATGCGATCTCTCAGGCGAATGTGTGGTAAGATTATGTATGATAGGTGTACAAATGTCGAAATTAGAGCAGAGCGCAAGGCTGAGATAAGCATTATCGACAAAATTAAGAAAGGGCTCTTACGATAATTCGGTCATGTGGAGCGAATGCGTGATGAAAGAACGGCTAAAAGATGTTATAACGCAAGCGTGCCGGGATGTAGAAGCCGAGGAAGGCCGGGAAGGACGTGGCCGAGAAAGATACTTCCATAATATGGGATATGATACTAACTATGCACGATGGAATGTTCTTTCGGTGGTTTTATGTACACCATTAAATCGCCCTTGAGGTATATTTATACGAAAACGGCGCTACATACATTATCCATAGTAATAACAATTTATTTATTTTTTAGCATAATATGCCTCGCGGGCCATTAGCAGACACCCAGCGGGCCGCGGGTTGGCCACCCTTGTTGTAGACTGTTTCTGTAGAATAAATAAATAAAGTCCCTCGGTCCGAAAGTAGTATGAGTTTGTATTTGTTTAAGTTGTCTCGGTGTTGAGGATCTAGTGATTACATTGTTTGTATGTGATGTATTGTAGGGGTCATGTCTTTCATTTGAGTAAAAATAGCCACTAATAAAAGAAGTTTGGTTTAGAATATTCACTTTCGCGATTGAAATACACGCCTTTAGGGTGTGAAAGTTCAAATGAAAGGCTCGAAAAACACGATAATTTCTGCAATGAGAATGACTAATGAAGTTGTGGCAATATGGTCATTAAGTCAAACATTAAAATTTGATAATTTCGCGTTAAAATCGCCGTGATTTCGCGAAAATTAATGCAAACGAGGCTTACAACGTATAATCGTACGCCCAGCGAGTAAAAATGTGGGGAATGAGTAAGATCGGTCGGTATTAGATAGTAGTTTCTATCTGACAGATGTTGGAGTCACTAACCTATATTCGCAAAAACACTTCTGGGTAGTTCCATAAATACATTTCACTAGAAGCGACATTTAAAACATCTAAAAATACATGCCGTATTGATAAATATCCGCAGCGCGATTACAGGTGATCGGAGTGCCGTCAGAAAACAGGGATTCCGTTTGTTTGAGGAGAATTTCGTTCGAACGTGTCAGTTTTGTCGGGGATAGTTCTGCACAACATACCTCGAATCGGCCATTATCTCGCGATCGGATCCGCGCCGCGATCGAATGCACCCAGCCGGACCTTGCAGAATTACATCGACACGTGTCGAACTGGAGAAGTAACGAAAATACGGGTCTCGTTACGCGGTTACTACGTCGCCAGAAGTAGGTTATTCACTTCTGGCCGGGACCACGGCTCCGGCGCCGACAATGTCGCTCGTTCCGCGGTTCCTGGTGATCCCGCTGTCCGATTTGATAAGGCGGAGAGAAGGGAATTGTAAAAAAACAAGTATAACCTCACTAATTTCTAAAGCGAAACGTCCAAACGAATCGTCGTGGCGCGAGGGAAATGGCGACTGGAGTGAAGTTGGCGGCTAACAGCGCTAGTGATACCACTCCGAGAACAAAAAATATTCAATACTTGTGGGTAGGCACTTTTTTGTAGTTCATTATTTATTTATAATCATTGTGTATTTTGGGTCCACTATTATATATTTTATATATCAATGACTGATCATTGAATAATATTAAGGGAAAAATTATTATGTATGCCGACGACATCGGACTATTCTATAAAAATCAAACAGACGTATTAACAAACAATGACATAAACGAAGACCTAACTATGTTGGCTAAATAGACAAACACAAACTTACTTACACTTAAAAAAAGTAAACACAATACGAGAATATCAGAAAAATATCATACATAACCTCCTAAAACGAGAAAAGGACAATCGAGACTAATAAACCGTGGACTGAAATTATACAATAAACTACCAGACAAAACTAAACAAAAGACTCAGACAACCTTTACAAAAGATGTTAAAATATTATTATTAACAGTATAATGTTTTTTTTTATATTTTAAAAGTAAAAATATTTTGTTAAATGAATGTAACCCGTAAAAATTTAAAGAAATTAAAATAATTTAAAAATCAATATGGATATTCTGGAGAAATATTTTCAAATCTAACTTTAAAAAATAAAATATAAAAAAATGTCACTAAAAAAACGCGACATGCGTGACATTAATAGTTGTGACGTCAAGATTCGGGACGATGCTCTATACAAATTTGAATGGTTTGGAACAATGTTGAACATGAACATGAATCGTGACGTATTAGGGGCGTGGTCAATGCAATGGTCGTTTTTGCGGGAATCCAAAATTACAAATTAAAAAAGATTTTTTATGCTTCTAATGAGCAGCAAATTTGTTTTTTTTAATGGACAGTAAGTATCACATAGACCCTTTTCACTTTAAAAATGTTTTTACTAAAACTTGATAATATTTCCCCAGGCATTCTGCATTAAGCACTTGATAGGCAAAATTAGCAGTTCGCAATGGAGTCCTGACACCGACCCTGATGTATGGGAGCAAAGTATGGACATGGAAAAACAGGGTTGAAAGTAGGCTGAATGCTGTCGAAATGCGATCTCTCAGGCGAATGTGTGGTAAAACTATGAACGATAGATTCGTATATTACGCAATATCGAGATAGGCATCATCGACAAAATCTGTTGGCTTTCAATAATAATTTCAAGGCGTTTATTTATTATTATTATTATTTATTATTTATTTAAATTTTTATTCCAGTAAAATGGCTATAAAGTGCAGAGCCAATTCTACCATATGAACATATAAACATGAACATAAATATAAATATAAACAAAAATATAACAATAAACATAAATATAACAATAAACATAAATATAACAATAAACATAAATATAAACATAAAATAAAATTTTATATTGCAGCACTTATGGTGGTCTTAACATATCGCGCCATTGCTTGAACAACGGTGATTGGATCCACTCTGCAGTGGCTTGGAGAATTTCGTTATTAGATTTTTTTAGGCGTTCCCATAGGCTCCAGGCTCTTTGGCGAAGCAGGGCAGCGAAGGTGTTTATTCGTCCAGCTGTAAACATTTCAGAGGCACTGCAGTACCTGGGCAATCCGAATAATTGTCGGTATGTGTTGTTATATGTGATCCTTAATTTGTTCCACGCTCCTTGCGTATAGTTGTTCCAAAGTTCACCTGTATACATGGACGTCAAATACGAAGTAAATATGATTTTCTTCACTTCGTTACTGCATTGAAAGAAACGTCTCGCTAGCATAGAGGCCCTGACATTAATGGCTCTTCTCTGTCTCTCTATGTCCTGATCGTCTTTACAATTATCAGTCAGTATGTGCCCTAGATATTTGACTTTTGCAGTTACCATTAAACTGTTGTTGTCTAGGAATACAGGTGGTGATGGGTTCACGAACTCAGAAAGTGACGTCTTGTGTTTAAATATAAGTACGGCAGATTTTTTTGCATTGTATATCATATTGTGGTCAATTGCATATTTTTCGCAAATATTGAGCAACAAAAAGTTTTGTAATTATTTCGGCGAATTGATCATGTCCAATCAATTTAATCCCAGTCAGTGAAAAATTCACTTCCCTCTCTTTTCAATCCGATGAAGTACATATTATGTGCTTCTGGATTACTTTCTTTCAGCACAAAGACGCTACCAGATTTCAGATAGCTCCTTCGGGCAGCTTTTCTCGTTTGACAACGAGCAAATTTTCCGTGTCTGTGGGCACCGCCAAGGAGACTTGTGTCCTCAGATGCGGTGTGCGCTATGTGGTGAGCAAGCTGCTGTGGTCGGGCGAACGGCATACAAATATGAGACGAATAAAATTCAATCTGAATTTCTCACTGATACTTTAAAAAAAAAAAAACAGCAAAAACAGTTCAGTTTTTTGGGAAGGGAAAACGTTAGTTCAAATATTAATATAATTTTCATTCGCATGTTACAACAGAGATGAGGAACATTTTAGAGAAGGTAATATGGACCTCTAGGCATCCACAGGGCTTGTGACCTGTCATTGGCTGGTTTAAGTGGCCACTTTACGCACTGCGTAACAATTACCATTTTTCCCACATTCGAACATCTATATTCCTTCATCTGTTGATGTTTGTGAAGTTAAAGAAATGAAACTTTTGTTTATGCGGGTGAGATTCATCTAATTGAATTATTTAACGCTTCAAAATATTTGTCAATTTTTATGCTTCTTCTTGAACCACGTGGATTTATTAACAAATATTTTTTTATTGTCTAGTCATTTTATGTCTCGTCTAGTCTAGTTAGTTCAGTCATCATGTGCTTTTTCAGATGGATTTTAAATTTGTCTCCAGTAAAAGTTTTCAAGTAGTAAGGTAGGTCGTTGTAGTGTTTAAGTCCATTATGTAGTATTTTTGACTGTCCTGTGTTTGTCTTTGCTTTTTCAATATGATAGTGTTGTTGTTGTCTGGTGTTATATTTGTGTATGTCAGCATTTTTGGCTAATATTATGTCGTCGTCTTGTATGTTTCCCAGTGTTATTTTGTGCACAATTTTTAAGGTCTCAATTTTAGTCAAGTAGTTTATGTCAAACTGGTGTGTTTTTTTGTACAGTTCAGTCGTAGAGGTCAGGTAGGGTAGGTTGTATGTTAGTTTAAGAATTATATTTTGTTGTCTTTGTTTATTTAGTTTAAGTGGCCACTTTACACACTGTGTAACATTCACCATTCTGCCCGTATTTGAACATCTATATTCCTTCAATTCTTTCATCTGTTGATGTTTGTGAAGTTAAGGAGCTGAAACCTTTATTAATGCGGGAGAGATTCATCGAATTGAATTATTTCACCTACATACTAGGCAACTCCAGAAAATTTTATTTTTTCAATTTCTATACTTCTTCATGGACCAAGTATATTTTGAGTTTGTCCATTTTTTGTAGACAAGGAATGCATGCAACTCCCTGGGGAGCTGTTAATATTAACATATTACTACAAAGATAAAGAAGAATAATAGAAGTCTAGGCATCTACAGGGATTATGACCTGTCATTGACTGGTTTTTTAAAACATTTTTAAATATTTTTTTTGTTTTTTTTTACAATATACATAAGAGGTAAAACAGAGTATTTAAAAAATAAAGGATAATTGCACAGCAATAAATATTAATGAAATACATATTAACAGTAAAATTAGTAAACAAAAAATCCTACAAAGGCATGGCCTGTTCGTGGGTAAACAAAAAATATTTTACAAGCCACTTTACACACATTCACCATTCTGTCTATATTTGAACATCTATATTCCTTCAATTCTTTGATCTGTTGATGTTTCAATATTACTTTCTCTAAAATGTTCTTCATCTGTGTGATTAAATGTAAATATTAACAGCCCCCCAAGGAGTTGAATCCAGTCTTTGTCTACAAAAAATTGGACAAACTCAAAATATTGTCGGTATAATTTTCAGTTCAGCATAATCAGTCCGACGTGCAGTTGTATTTTTGCATCTGCGAGAGTGACAAAAAACAATATTAAAATATTTATTCCTAAACAGGTCGTCCTTTGAAGCACGATAGGCGAACGCGCTAACCACTCCACTACGAGGCGGACTTATCCGGTTCTGTTTCACACAGCACTGTATTCTCCGTCCACCCGGTCACGGACTGTGTAATATATTTGACGGTAAAACGTCCTTCCAACATAATGTATTACAATATTTGGCTATTTGTTATGTAAAACGTCACATGCACTCGTTAACTCTTCAGCTCCCGAACGCCACAAATCTCCTCGAATTTACTATTTCTTAAGCTAGGGTTTCCTAGGACAGCGGTGTCCGTATTTTAACGGCCGTAGTGAACGGTGATGCGGTGGACAGCCGTCGCAACGGTGACTAGAGAGTGGTTTCCTAGGAAAACAGTGTTAATAAATGTTATAAAAACCGTTTTCCTAGGAAACCACTCTCTAGTCACTGTTACGACGGCTGTCCACCACATCACCGTTCACTACGGCCGTTAAGATACGGGCACCGCTGTCCTAGGAAACCCTTGCTTAAAGCTAGGGTTTCCTAGGACAGCGGTGCCCGTATTTTAACGGCCGTAGTGAACGGTGATGCAGTGGACAGCCGTCGTAAAGGTGACTAGAGTGTGGTTTTCTAGGAAAACGGTGTTATCAACACCATTTAACACCGTTTTCCTAGGAAATCACTCTCTAATCACCTTTACCATGGCTGTCCACTGCATCACCGTTCACTACGGCCGTTAAGATACGGGCACCGCTGTCCTAGGAAACCCTAGCTTAACACTTCCATTTTTTCATTTCTTGTTTATTAACTTTGTTACTATACGCACGTAAACATTATTCTCTACCTTCCGTTACAAATACAAGAGTCACTAGATACTCCACCCTGATGCTGCAAAAATATAACAAAATAAATACAACCTTCGGTCAAAGAGGATTGGCCTACTACTCGGTTAAAGTGTACAATCTACTTCCATTATCCATAAGGACAATTAGTAAGTTCTCGCAATATAAAATTGCTATTAAGAAATGGATAGTAGAGGTGGTGTTTCGGATTCATTTTCTTTTATTCAAGTGTCAAGCCCTTCCTTTGATTCCGGTGGTCCTTGTTTTGAATCCCAATGTACCTACTCCTCCCTGACGGCGAGTCAAGAAAGCAACGCGTGACAACGCAACAAAAAAACCGTACCGCGAACAACAACGAAAACCGTACCGCGAGCGTGACAGTGATTTCGAATCACCAACATACAAGAAAACGTGCAAAGTGACTAGTGCAAACGATAACGGTGTCTTTCTGAACCAGTGCCAAAGGGAGGAAACCGTAAGTTCTTACTCCTTTCATTAATTCCAGGATTGACACTCAAAACCATAACGTCAATTAGTTTACCTAAAATCAAACGTTCTCTGTTTTCTTCGAACACGCGTATCGCGAGGGGCAGGCCTTGTTTACAGTCCCGAGGTCGAAGGTATCGAGCATCCAACAGGTGAGTTGCGCACGGATCGATGAGTGAATCAAGCCAAATATGTAAAATGTATGCACTGTTTATGATTTTTTTAAATTAGTCTATACAAATTGGTTTTTTATGAATATTTTTGTTTATTATGTTAATTATAATTAGGTTAATTGGTTTAATAACGTTTTTTTATTGTTAATATTTTGTTAATTTTGTTAAATAGCTAATCTAAGGCATGTTTCACATTTTGTAAAATGTTTCCCTCGGCACAGGACACCCCAGTGAGGAAACATTATTCTGTATTAAAAAGAATACGAACAATGTATAAGTATAAATAAATAAATATTTGCTGTATGTAATTTGAACTTAATAGCAGTTTGCATCCACTTAAAAAAATGCAGAATTTCTTGTTAATTAACTCTTGAAGGCTGTGATGTAACACTACTTTCTTATTTTTAAATGATGAAATCGTATTTTTTGTAATTTTTAAATGGACACGTTCACACCGGATTTAGAAAGTAAAATTTGTATAACTATGCTGGATAGCAATACAAAAAATATTTATCCTCGCTACGCGAAGTTTGAATGTCCGCTAATTCAGCGACACATCTGTATAAGAGAGAGTACGAAGATGGAACTCATAATAAGAAAGACAGAGACGCTGTTCTGTGGCGGGTGTTATGTAAAGCAGATTCAGTCGGATTATGACACTGGAGGACGCATGCGCGAAATATGAGCGGCGTATTTATGATTTTCAATTTATTTTGATAAAACAGTGCTAAATTATGGAAAATTAATCATTAAACATTATGTCTCCACGTTTTTCTATCTTCAAATGCATAGAATTAAGAATAGTCCAGAAACCGCATACGCACATCAAACAGAAGGCGACTAAACTACTCATAAATGAGTAGGTTTACGTTTTGGCCCATTAGTTTCTTTGTAGGCGTCGCTCAGTACGCAACTCCTGATTTGAATTCAACTATGCCGCGTTGTGTCCTTTTAAAGCGTAGAAATACTGCTAATTCAGCACTTCTGTATAAAAGAGAGCAAGAAGATAGAATTCATAACAAGGAAGACAGAGACGCTGTTCTGTAGCGGGTGTTGTTTAAAACAGATTCAGTCTTCAGTCAGTTGAAGACAGTGATGGGGGACTCACGCGCGTAATATGAGCGGCGTGTTTATGATTTTTAATTTATTTTGCTACAATAGGACTAAATTAAATGTTTATTTTCTCAAATTATAGAAAAGAAATTATTAGACAGTATGTTTCCATAAACTTTAGAATATTCCGTATTTTACTAGCGGTAACACGATGTTACATCACCGCGCACAAAGGGATTATTTAACCCAGTTTTTGAAGAGTTACGCACGTCGATAGTTATTTGTGATTCAGCAACTGGGCTTGGAGATCTTCACACGTCGCAGTGACAACAGGAGCTTGCATAGCACTGACCCCCACCACTAAGAATAAGAACAGGCAAAATAAGTAAACGGGATTCTCTCATCTCTGACGTTCTGAGCTGTTATTTGGTTTTTCTATTTAGTTTTTCTACTTGGTTTTTCGTATTTTTTATTTTCTCTCCATCTATCCTCGCCTCTGTTGTATACACCGTGATTTGGTCTGACACACGTTTTGTATATCCGAATTATGTTTCCAATAATCATGTGTTCATTGTACTATACGACATCCAGGTGTTTACTAACTGAGATAGATGTGTTCTCATCATCACTATTGCAGCATCATCTGCATGGCATATGATATTAATGACCTTATCTCCCTTAGTGGATTCACTGCTTTTTTCTATTCTTAAAAGCGTTTTTTTATATATATTTATTCTACTGGTCTAAGAAAAGGTTTTAGGCGTATATATTGTTAACAATATTTTGAGTTTGTCCAAATTTTTGTAGACAAGGACTGGATTCAACTCCCTGAGGAGCTGTTTATATTAACATATTACAACAGAGATAAAGAACATTTAAAATAAGGTAATTTAAAAGTCTAGGCATCTACAGGGTTTATGACCTGTCAATGGCTGGTTTAAGTGGCCATTTTACACACTGTGTAACATTCACCATTCTGCCTATATTTGAACATCTATATTTCTTCAATTCTTTCATCTGTTGATGTTTGTGCTAGTATGTAGGTTAAATAATTCAATTGGATGAATCTCACCCGCATAAATAAAGGTTTCAGCTCTTATAGTTCACAAACATCAACAGATGAAAGAATTGAAGGAATATAGATGTTCACATATAGGCAGAATTGTGAATGTTACACAGTGTGTAAAGTGGCCACTTAAACCAGCCATTGACAGGTCATAAGCCCTGTAGATGCCTAGACTTCTAAATTACCTTCTCTTAAATGTTATTCATGTCGGTTGTAATATGTTGGTATATATTGTTGCGCTATATTTAGCTATAAAGGTGCTAAACTTGCTTTGTTGTTCTCAATATGTGTTATTTTCTAAATGCTAATATTATATCGACTGTGGAATCATCTCCCATCCACCATCAAAGATGTTACTACATTATCTCTGTTTAAATCACGTCTGAAGAAACATCTCCTTTCTCTTCCTTAATCTCTCCTCCTTTCCTTTTTCCTCTTTCCTCTTTTTTCCCTTTTCCCATTGAGTAATAGTTTTGTTTTAAGGTAATTTATAAACAAATACGTTTATTTCTATTTTTATATATTTTTAAATTTTTAATCTTTTTTTTTCTATTGAATATGTTCTGTAACTTGAATTATAAAAATAAAACCTTTATTTTATTGGTTGGTTGGAAGAAATTGCCATTTGGCAATAAGCCCGCCAATGTACAAATAACATTATGCACAAAAAGTTAAATAAATAAAAAAATATTATTTATGTCCCGAATTGAGTTGTTGTAACTCATGGGAATGTAATCCAACGTATTATACTTGTAAAATGCTTTGTGCTATATGATTTTTAAATAAAAAAAAACAAAAAAATAATAATATTGGGTACTAAGAGGTTATTTTATACAGCATTTTATCAACCAAGCTAGATATTATATCGACTATCGACTATCGTGTAGCTAACAGCACATATCTACCTTACATACAGTCGAATGGGCCCTAAACTAATGGCCTGAAAGGGTCTCTATAAGAACTAGAACCCAGTGAACTGCAAACTGCTTGTTGACTTGTTCTCTGAAAATATTAATACTAACTAATGAGGAACTTTAGCCCTACGGGAAATTGGATACAACAATTTTTTTACGCGCAGTAATAATTACAGCATTAAATTATACGGCAAAGTTTCTGGAAAGTGTATAAGAAAATATAAGAAAGAAAGAAAATGGGTTTAGCATTGTTGGAATGGACTGTATAAGTCCGTCAATAAATAAATAAAAAATAATAAAAGAAAAATTTCATTGAAATGTATTTGATTAATTAATTTTATTTTATTTTTACCGGTATTTCTTATATATCTACTCTCACTGCCTCCACCTTCCCTGGAATCATTTCCCTACAATACCGCAGAGTGTGTGCGGACCAACTACTGCTTTACGAAATTATGACAGGAATGGTTGACTGTACAGAGCTGCTTGGTTTAATAACAATACATGTGCCAGCCAGGATTTGCAGACGGTACCACCTGTTTCATGTACCAATAAGTAAAACATCGTATGTTAAAAATGCTTTTTTTCGTAGAACTTTTTCAATGTACAATACAAAATTTGAAAATATAGATTACACAAACATCACTCTGTCAGATTTAAAATTTACACTAAAAATGCATTATGTAACTTAGTAGATATTATAATAATAAATGTGTACATCTTTCCTCCCCTCCTTATCCTCTCTTCAAGCATTTTTGTCCTTATCCCGCCCAATTTACAGTAACTTAATGTTCTTAAAATAAATATTTTAAAAATCTTTGATTATTGAGTACATGAAAATAACATTTTTATATGTATAAATTGTATGTATTTATTTGATATGTAATATATTTTCTTTACTAACTTTGTATACTATGTGGAAATCTGTTATTAGTTCTGAGTTTATACACTATATCTGTTTGTTTACTAAAAATATGTATGTAGAACTGTTGATTTCCCAAATAAAATAAAATAAATAAATAAAATAAAATAATAAACATAAACGGCAAATCTGCCTTTTACAAACATTTATAATATTAACATATTTGGCTTAATATATATATGTATATTTTTAAAAAACATGAATTACCTTATCATAGAAGACATATTGGCACATTAAAATATTTTTTTACAACAAATAAAATTTAAAAAAATAAAATATAAAAAAAAGCCAATAGTTGCTTACTTCTGCAAGGGTGAAACGAGGAAGGGGAAGGGGGGAGTCTGATACTGCGCCGCGCTCCCTCACTTCTCCCCTGCAGAAGTAAGCAACCATTTGTTTTTTTTTTTAATATTTTATTTTCGAAAAATTTCTTTGTTTTAATTTTTTTTTCAAATATGCTAATATGTTCTCTTGCCCATACTGATCATCGTGGTTTCAGATGTGACAGGGTTTAAAGAACACCCTGTATATAGATATCATATCGTGTTAGTAAATGTAAATTGAATAAAATATTATCTACTTAATTAAACTATATTTTAAACGTTATAAGCTCCACCCTTAATATCAGATATATGTATATAAATAAATAAATGAAAAAAAAATATTTTGAGTTTGTCCAAATTTTTGTAGACAAGGACTGGATTCAACTCCCTGGGGAGCTGTTTATATTAACATATTACATCAGAGATGAAGAACATTTAAGATAAGGTAATATGGAAGTCTAGGCATCTACAGGGCTTATGACCTCTTTAACTTCACAAACATCAACAGATAAAAGAATTGAAGGAATATAGATGTTCAAATATAGGCAGAATGGTGAATGTTACACAGTGTGTAAAGTGGCCACTTAAATCAGCCATTGACAGGTCATAAGCCCTGTAGATGCCTAGACTTCTATATTACCTTCTCTTAAATGTTCTTCATCTCTGATGTAATATCTTAAATTAAATGTATAATATTGGTCGTGGGTAGTAAAATACCTACCCCTATTCGCTGAACCAAATAGTTCGTATTTAGGAATAACAATTATATTGTCCAAGAATTCCGAAGTGCGTACATTTGTAGGCGTGATTTATGATTTTATTTACCTATTGTAATCTGATAATTGATTGAAAAACTTAAAGCTGCGAAAGGCCAGCATTGTTCAAAATATTTATTGGTTTAAACTTTGAGAAGGAACGCCGTCAGAAATGTCTTCATTCAAACCTTTAGAAACTAATGTTAAAAATAATGCTTCACAAAAATCGCACTTTTCCCTCTTTCCAATTGTTCCAAGAAGCTAAACTTTTAGATCTAAGACAAATATATTGTTTTCAACGTTTAAAATATATATTTAAGAACCAAAATTTATTTACAAGTAATTCAAATAGACCAAGTCAAAGAAGGAATCGTGTGTTAGAAATAGCACATTGTAAAACGAGGCTCGCACAGAGACATGCATATTTTATAGGCCCAAAAGTTTTAAGCTAATTTTTATTAAAGCTTTTTGAGAAATTATATTTGCTTGATCAGTGTGTCATTTGCACATCCCCATCCAATTATCCCATATTCCAAAACTGATTGAGTTATTGCGTTATATATTTTTACAAGTTCTTTTGGGCTTAATTATATTTCTTTTTGTAACTGTTATGATGTTCAACGCGAATGCAGTCATTCTTTAACCGCCAGCCGTGTTTTGATGTGAGCTTGACATTTAATTAGAAACCAAAAACAAATGCCTGATTGTGTCGTGAAAGCGTACAAAAACTGTTCAGATAAAAGGAATAATACTTTTCATTGATCATAAGGTACCTTGGTACTTGTGTATGATTGAATTCCAAAACTGAAAATTATTGATATTCCCAAACATTGGCTTACCTGCTGAAAGTTGGTTCTGTAGCTCAATCACAAATAACTATCGGCGTATTTAAAAACATGCTAAGCATTTGAGCGATCACATGAACAAAAATGAACATTGTTTGAGTATGTCCAAATGCTTGCAGACTGGCTGGATTTTTTCCCTAGGGAGTTGTTCATATTTAAATTTATTTCAACAGAGAGGGAAAACGTTTTTGAGAAGGGAATATGGAAGTCAAGGCATTTACAGGGCTTATGACCTGTCATTGGCTGGTTTAAGTGGCCACTTTACACACTGTGTAACATTCACCATTCTGCCCATGTTTGAACATCCACATTTCCTCAACTCTTCCATCTGTTGACTTTTGCTGAGCTGAAACCTTTATGATGTTGGTGAGATTCATCCGGCTGAACCAAATCACCTACTAGGCAACGGCTGAAAACAATTTTCCAATTTTTATACCTTCACAAAAGTCAACAGATGGAAGAGTTGAGGAAATGCGGATGTTCAAACATGGGCAGAATGGTGAATGTTACACAGTGTGTAAAGTGGCCACTTAAACCAGCCAATGACAGGTCATAAGCCCTGTAAATGCCTAGACTTCCACATTCCCTTCTCAAAAACGTTTTCCCTCTCTGTTGAAATAAATTTAAATAATGAACATGTGGAAGCTGTCGCAGTCATAAGTCAACGCGTGTGTAATCTCTAAGTCAACGCTTGTGTCTGTTTGTTTCCACGTAAATAAATACAGTTCACTGGTGAAAATTCAGCATATACTATAAAAAATAATACGATATATTGCTTTTACAAAATAGTATGGAGTTAAAAAGGAAAATACAACGACTTCAGAATACACGCATAAGGTACATTTTTGGTCTTAGGAAATTTGACCACATTTCTGATTATCGTAGGCAACTGAAATGGCTCAAAATTAGACAGCGGAGAGACTACCACTCCCTCTCACTTCTGTTCAATGTACTTCATAGTCCTAACGCTCCTATATACCTGCGTGAAAAATTTCAACGCTTATCAGTTCATGGTTTACCTCTTCGTCCTAATTCTCAAGGCACTCTCTTAATACCCATCCACAATTCCTCTTTCTTCTCTAACTCATATAGTGTCCATGCGGCTCCACTGTGGAATCATCTCCCACCCAAAGATGTTACTACATCATATCTGTTTAAATCGCGTCTGAAAAAAAATCTCCTTTCTCTTCCTTAATCTCTTCTCCTTTCCTTTTTCCTTTTTCCTCTTTTTTTCCTTTTTCCCATTGAGTAATAGTTTTGATTTAAGGTAATTTATAAACAAATACGTTTATTTCTATTTTTATATACTTTTAGCTTTTTAATCTTTTTTTTTTTATTGAATATGTTCTGTAACTTGAATTATAAAAATAAAACTTTTATTTTATTGGTTGGTTGGAAGAAATTGCCATTTGGCAATAAGCCCGCCAATGTACAAATAACATTATGTACAAAGTTAAACAAATAAATATCTTATACAAAACAGTGAAAAAAAAATTACAATTACTATGGCGACTGCTTTTCTTGACATTTGGCTCGCCAACCGCCGCGCCGGCTAAATGCAATGAAAAGCATGATATATAATAAATAAATAAATAAAAATAGCAGTTTTGGAATATTTTCTATATTTATACCGGTGAAATTCAAATATGTGATTGCGCAGCAGGATTATACGTCGCGAAACGTAAATATTTTGACATTTAATATTAGGTGTTCACGAATGTTGCATTGTGATCGCGAATACGATAAATAACCATGGTGAGAAATTGTTATCACGTCGCTTATTAGCACGTCGACAGTTATTTGTGATTGAGCAACTGGCGTGTTTTATTAGACTATAATTTATAATTTGTGTTGGTGGTAGACTAAACAAATTTCAATGTAATAATGTAATTTCAACAAATTAGACTCTTTGCAGACGATGCCTTAATATATATATCGGGAGAGAATTATAAAACAATTATGGACAGACTAAATCATGATCTTAATAGTGTATCACTGTGGCCAAAAATTCATAAATTAAAATTAAATGTTAACAAAACTAAATATATGAATATAGGAAACAAAAGAATAGAAATTACACCATCAATTGTAATAGAAAATGAAAAACTTAATCAAGTCACTGAAATTAAATATTTAGGTGTAATGTTGGATTCAAAACTTACATTTCACCAAAACGCTAAGATGGTAATAAATAAGATTGCAAAAACAATATCAATTTTGGGAAGGATCAGAAGATTTATTGATAAGGACTCTGGCAAAACTATTTACAAAGCAATTATTGAACCACACGTACTACTGTAGTGGCATTTTATTTTTATCAAACAAAGAAAACATAGATAAACTAACTGTATTACAAAATAAAGCCTTTACAATCATTTTGGAAAAAAACAGATACACGAGGGTAAAGTCGATGGTAAATGAAATGAAATTATTAACATATAAACAAAGAATATTTTACAATACAATGCTATTTGTTCATAAAATTATAAACTCTAATAAAAAAACAGAATTTTGGAAAAAAATTGATCGGAACCAGCGTGAACACGATCACAATACTAGAGAAAAGAACAAAATTAGACTTCCATTTAGGAAAAAGGCAAAGTCACAAAATTCCATTTTATTTAAAGCAATTAAAAAGTATTACGAAATGGAAAAAAATATTTATGAAGATAAAACATATCAAAATTTAAAATAATGGTCAAGACATATGTGATAAACAATTTATAAATTAAATATATTTGCAATGTTATTATTAGAACACACATAACAATATGTATGATATGTGTGCCCTACTTTAAGATTTAAATATAAAAAAAAAAATAATAACAATTATACGGTTTTTTCACCCTCTTGTAATTTTTTTATTTTTTGAGATTGGAGTTTTGAAAGTTAGTCAGACGATATGCATTCTCGTCAAATGCAACTCTGGTAGGTCGATGAAAAAAAGATTTACGCTTCTAGCTTTTTTTACGGATTTGATTGAAAATTCTACGTAAAAAGTCTACGAACGTGCGCAGCGCAAAGATCTACATTTCTCTAAAAACCGGACGTAAGACGGTTAAGCCGTTTTGGAGAAGTTCCGTGACATCACACGTACAGAATAAGATAAACTCCTGATTGATAGTATGGCCATTTTTTTATTTTTCCTTTGTCTCTTGTTATCATCAGAATTGTAAAAATTCGCTATTAACTCTTGTTTGGCTGTGATGTCACACTAGTCGGCATAGGACACGAGACTTGATATATCTATCCTATTCCTATATTTCTTACTAAAATTGAGTGAATTTCTAGAAACATAACTCAATTATCATTTCAATTATCGGTGTGCGCATATTTTGTTAATTAAAAAAAATGATTTTATTTTGTACTAGTTCAGTATGTATATATACATCCATGTAATTTTTAAACTTTTTCAATTTTCTTTCCCAGATTGCATAATGTAAACATTATTTTGAATTTGTTTCCATGCCTAGTATTCTGTTTATTCTGTTATTTTCAAGTATTTTTCATACCCTTTTTAATTTGTAGAATATCATAATTTTAATTTTTCTGCTTTTGTTAAATAATATTATAGTTTAAAATTTTAAAACGTCTCTAAAAAAATTATTATCTGTATGTCCCTAAATGAGTTTTTTTTTAAAAAACTCCTTGGGAATATTGTATATAATTATGTATAATATGTTTTCAATATAATAAAAAAAAAAAAAAAATTATTCTTTTAAATATTTCAATATTTCAATTATGCTTATTTTGTGTTTTTTTTTTTTTAATACGACTATATTAGCCAGAGTCGGACTTTGAGAGCTGCTCAGATCTGACTTAACCCCAAATTAATGTTGGCCATAACCTCTCATAAGCGGAAGAGAACTCATAGACTTGTAAAGAGGACTTGGGCCGTTGTGTTTTTATTAATGAATTAATTGCAATTAATTGTTCAGAGTTGTTAATTAATTATTTAAAAATCAATTATTTATTTTTATGTTTGAAGTTTTAACTCTGTATACAGGGTGTTCTTTAAACCCAGTCACATCCGAAACCACGATGATCAGTATGAGAAAAAAGACGTATTGGCACATTAAATATTTTTTTTAGAAATAATAAATTTAAAAAAAAAAAATATCAAAAAAGCAAATGGTTGCTTACTTCTGCAGGGGAGAAACGAGGAGGGGGAGGGGGAATCTGATACTGCACCGCGCTCCCCCCACTTCTCCCTTGCAGAAGTAAGCAACCATTTGTTTTTTTTAATAGTTTATTTTTAAAATATTCTTGGATCTAAATATTGTTTTAAATATGCTAATATGTCTTCTAACCCATAGTGATCATTGTGGTTTCGGATGTGACAGGGTTTAAAGAACACCCTGTATACATTATTTTTCTGTTGATTTCAATGATACTATTATTCTGTTTTTTTTTTTAATACTACATACTATATTTTACTATTATTTTGTTGATTTTAATGATACCACTATTTTGTATATTTGATTATGTCTGATTCTTAATTTGTATAATTTATATTTTAAAAATTATTTCTGATTATCTTTTTTGCATTGTATTCTTTGGAATTTGATTATTTAATACATTTACCTTTTTTTCTAGATTGTGATTCTATGTCATTATAATTTTATCTAATTAATTTTACTATGTATTTTTATTGTTATTTATTGTGGCTTGACACGGGCATAGCCTAAAAAGCCTTAATAAGTTCATAAATATTTAATTTTGTAATTTTAAATGAATAAATAAATAAATAAATAAATCTCTCTTATTTTTTTTAATGATAAATTCGTATTTTTTGTAATTTTACAATGGATATTTTCACACCCGACTTTGAAAGTAAAATTGTATAACTATGCTAAATGGAATACAAAAAATATTTATTCTTGCTACACGAAGAATGAATGTCCGCTAATTCAGCAACACATCTTTACAAATACCTTATACAAGAGAGAGCACGAAGATAGAAGTCGTAACAAGGAAGACAGAGACGCTGTTCTGCGGCGAGTGTCGTCTAAAACAGATTTAGCCTTCAGTCGGTTAATGACAATCGTGGGGGACGCACGCGCGTAACGTGAGCGGCATATTTGTGATTTTTAATTTATTTTGCTATAACAGGGCTAAATTTTATGTTAATTCCCATAAGTTATGGAAAGGGAATTATTAAACAGTATGTCTCCATGTTTTTATTTTTTTTCAAATGTCTGAACTTTAGAATATTCCGTCTTTTACTAGCGGTAACACGATGTTACATCACCGCGCGCAAAGGGATTATTTACCACAGGCTTTTAAGAGTTAATATGTATTCTATTTTTAACGCTATTCCCGACTAGTGAAAATACCCTATTGACCTTCCTGGACTTGATAACGCCAATATATCATTTTTTCAGAATTCTGCAAAAGCTTTCTGCATTACTACGCTCAAATGTGAAAACAGAAAGAAAATGGCGGTACGTAAATGCCGCAGACGCTAATAATAAATATTAGATGGGGCGAATCTCAGTCGTAATTTCTCCTTTGTAATTTCACTGCAATATTTAGTTGACACATGTCGCCTACAGACTAACCGGAGTGTTTGCTTCTGGTTTTATTTATTTATTTAATTAATAACACATAATAATAATAATCAAAGTTCATTCACAAAAATAAATTTAAATTATTATTTTTTTAAATTTTACTTATTGGGGATATCAACGGTAATACATGTAACAAAAATACAACAAATAAAATATACAGAGAATAAAACCAATGACAGATATCCACAGAAATAAATTAAATACACGTACAATACATACTAGTGTGTTTGTGTGAGTGTAAGTGAGTGAGAGGGTGGGTGAGTGGGTGTTATATTGGAATGAGGGTGGACATGTGTGTAAATATTGCACAAGTGTCATATTGCACAGGTTTCAGCTCTTTAACTTCACAAACATCAACAGATGAAAGAATTGAAGGAATATGGATGTTCAAATATAGACAGAATGGTGAATGTTACACAGTGTGTAAAGTGGTCACTCAAACCAGCCATTGACAGGTCATAAGCCCTGTAGATGCCTAGACTTCCATATTACCTTCTCAAAAATGTTTTCCCTCTCTGTTGAAATAAATTTAAATACTTTGTCCCCATTTAGATATTTTTAATACAAAATTTCGTTCAGTGCGTAATAAATTTATGTTCCTTTAATTATGTTTATTTTATTGTAACATCAAAATTAACATATTACAACAGAGATGAAGAACATTTAAGAAAAGGTAATATAGAAGTCTAGGCATCTACAGGGCTTATGACCTGTCAATGGCTGGTTTAAGTGGCCACTTTACGCATTGTTTAACATTCACCATTCTGCCTATATTTGAACATCTATATTCCTTCAATTCTTTCATCTGTTGATGTTTGTGAGGTTAAAGAGCTGAAACCTTTATTTATGCGATTGAGATTCATCTAATTGAATTATTTCACCTACACACTAGACTAGGCAACGCCTGAAAATGTTATTTTTTCAATTTCTATACTTCTTCATTCATTCAATTAGACGAATCTCACCCGCATAAATAAAGGTTTCAACTCTTTAACTTCACAAA
Organism: Micrasema longulum; assembly: GCF_059751315.1. Lineage (NCBI taxonomy): Eukaryota > Metazoa > Arthropoda > Insecta > Trichoptera > Brachycentridae > Micrasema > Micrasema longulum. Next base: position 69,469 of record NW_028279640.1, read on the forward strand.
CATCAACGGATGAAAGAATTTAAGGAATATAGATGTTCAAATATGGGCAGAATGGTGAATGTTACACGGTGCGTAAAGTGGCCACTTAAACCAGCCATTGACAGGTCATAAGCCCTGTAGATGCCTAGACTTCTATATTACCTTTTCTTAAATGTTCTTCATCTCTGTTGTAATATATAAATACGTTTATTTCTATTCTTATATATCTTTAGCTTTTTAATCTTTTTTTCTATTGAAAATGCTATGTAACTTGAATGGCAATAAGCTCGCCAATGTACAAATAACATTATGTACACAAAGTTAAATAAATAAAATAAACATAGGCAGGATTGTGAATGTTACACTGCTTGTTGTGTATATATTTCCGGCATATTAATATTTTCTGTTAGATGAGTCCAAATTTTGGTAAGCCATTTCCCACCATAGAAATAAACGTTTCGGTTCGTGTGAGAGGTGTTTAAAAATTAAGAAGGTCAACTGCGTTACCTAGAGTAGCCGAATTTAATTTATAACGCACTAATCTATCTCTCAGGGGACAACTACTGTTCACCTAAAGCGGGGTTCACTCGGGTACAATACAATAGATAGGAAAATTTGGTCCTGTCCCGGCTTCGTGAACTGCTTCCACCGTGCCGGACAAGACAATGCGACAATCCAACACGAGGGAGTTTAGTGCCAAGGCGAATTGGAAATAAAAATGATTTCTTAAACCCGGTAAATGCTAAAAAAATTCATTGTACAGCGTTTTTCAAAAATGTATAAATAAATAAATATAAAAAATGGTTTTAATAAAAATAAACTACTTAGAAACGTCAAAGATTCACGTGAACATGTGTTAACTTCTGGTTGGTTAATTTCTGGTTTCCGAGTAGCCATGTTTTTCGATGTTTAGCGTGTTTTGACGGGTTCGGGGTTCTACTTTGAAATGTCGGGAAAACTCCTGACGTCACAAGCGATGTAATTCCAAAATGCCAAAACTTTGTAATATCATAGCGAAGATAATACGACACGTATTTTTTTTTTAAATTTCGGTTTATTCATAACATTATCATTACTTTTCCGCACCTAATGGTGCATAGGGCACTGTCTTACGCTTCAGCTGCCAGTCCAAGAACTATTAAATATACTATTACAAAAACACCTGTTTGAATTAAAATTTCACGTTAACCATGCCGGGTTTCGAACCGGAGACCTCCTACACTGTAAACAAACGCGCTGACACTACACCACGTGGCAGACATTCTAGCAAAATACTCAAAATTGTTGGTATTGCGTTAATTTATTACTTTTTTTTTTTTACAAAACAAAGTCGCTCCTGAACGACGCCTGCTCGCGTCACTTAACGAACAAAAATATCCACGTTCTTACGTGATTGTTATTTTGAAACTTGCTCTGTGTTTCAACCTTATTTTAAATATGTAATAAATATTTTTTAACCGTATGCTTCTATAAAGTTGATCATACATAAGGAATTCTGAAAACATATTTGTTGAGCTGTGTGAACAGGCATTATGGTTCATAATAGTCCTTTTATGCCTTTGCAAAGTCCTGTACAAACTATTTAGTTCAGTACTCCGCCGAGTTTCCTACCGAAAAGTCGCATTTGAATGTCATAAATTTCATATATAATTTCTCTGTAATTCGTAAACAATGTGTCGACAGCAAAAGTAATTTGAACCTTATTGAAGTTGTCTTACACTGGATACAAATCAATATCCCTAAAAATCAATTTAACGAGTGAGCAAAAAACCCGTTTACTAATAAAAATAAATATATAAACACTTTGGACGATTAGCGGCAGCGGAGAGTAAAAAAAATAGGTATTTGAACATTGTTTTTCTGACACTCTCTCGCAAATGTCTTTCCTATACTGTGCGAAAAATACATATTTGATTACAATATTTTGAGGAGGACTTGATTCAACTCCCTGGGGAGCTGTTAATATGAACCCATTACAACAGAAATGAAGAGTATTTTAAAGAAGGTAATATAGAAGTCGGCATCTACAGGGTTTATGACCTGACATTGGCTGGTTTAAGTGGCCACTTTACACAATGCGTAACATTCACCATTCTGCTTATATTTTAACATCTATATTCCTTAAATTCTTCCATCTGTTGACGTTTTTGAATTAAAAGAGCTGAAAACTTTATTGTTGCGGGTGAGATTCATCTAATTGAATTATTGTTCTTCGTCTCTGTTGTAATATGTTAATATTCTAATCTTTTTTGGAATTTGATTATTTAATACATTTACCTTTTTTTCTAGATTGTGATTCTATGTCATTATAATTTGACCTAATTAATTTTACTATGTATTTTAAATGTTATTTATTGTGGCTTGACACGGGCATAGCCTAAAAAGCCTTAATAAGTTCATAAATATTTAATTTTGTAATTTTAAATGAATAAATAAATAAATAAATAATAAATAAATAAAAAAAATAATTAAATAAATATTAACAGCTCCCGAGGGGATTCAGCCGGATGAATCTCACCCACGTGATAAAGGTTTCAGCTCTTTTACTTCACAAAAGTCAACAGATGGAAGAGTTGAGGAAAAATGGATGTCCAAACATGGGCAGAATGGTGAATGTTACACAGTTTGTAAAGTGGCTACTTAAACCAGCCAACGACAGATCATAAGCCCTGTAAATGCCTAGACTTCCATATTCCCTTCTCAAAAATGTTCCCCCTCTGTGTTGAAATAAATTTAGTTATATTTATAATTATTTTTGTAGCACGTTATCCTAAAAATATTAACTAACTAACTAACTAACTAACCATCACGCCATTTCCCCGGAGGGGTAGGCAGAGAGGATAGAACGCCACACCACTCTGTCCTGGCACACTTCCTTTGCTTCCTTCACATTCATACATCTTCTCATGCACGCACGTCGATTATTCCGACTTTTCACATGACCACTTTCAAGAATTTTTGTTGTACTTGATCATGCCATGTCTTTCTCGGCCTTCCTTGACTTCTACAACCAGACACATTCGCATCATAAATCTTTTTAGCCGTTATTTCATCATTCATTCGCTCCACATGACCGAACCATCGCAAAAGACCTTTCTTAATTTTGTCGATAATGCTTAACTCAGCCTTGCATTCTGCTCTCATTTCGACATTAGGGCACCTATCATACATTGTTTTTCCGCACATTCGCCTGAGGGATCGCATTTCAACAGCATTCAGTCTACTTTCGTCCCTTTTTTTCCAACTCCATGCTTCAAAATATTAATGATTAAAAATAAAATAAACACATTTTTGTAAGACGTCACTCCCCATTATGTACACAAGAATTGTTTTTTTTTATTTTTATTTATTTATTTATTTACATAAATTCATTGTACATTGTTAAAGACATAAGTCCCAACTCCATGGGACTAAAAGTCCCGTGTTGAGATGGGACGAGCAATTATATGACACAGACACATGAGTCTATTACCACAAATATAGGATTAGGAACATAAAATGAGAGAATCTTAACATATTGTTAAGATTTTTCTAATTATTTTGTTTATGTAATAGCTGTAAAAATCACAAATAAAATAAAATAAAATAAATTAAAAATAATTTTAAAAAAAACATATGTATGGCACATCAATATGGTAAACAGTAAACTCGAGCATTCGGAAAATCATCAAGGAGTTTCCTACTCAAATCCCTCCCACTAAGGAAAATCCAGTCCTTAACTACTTTCTTGAAAATGGTTTTTGTCCTTGAGAGCTACGCTCTTCCAAAATATTGAACACTCGGTGCGATCAATGAGAGGTGTCTCTGACCAAAACCCGTACGGGTTTTGGGTTCGACATAATTCGTGCTCTGGGAAAAAAATGTATTTAATTTACACAAAAATTGTAAATATTGAATAAATATTTATTCATTTAAAAGAAAGACTTCCATTCCGTGTGCCATCTAGACCGACAAGACAACATCTTTTGTTTTACACTGAAAACGCGTCGACAAACTATTTTAAACAATCTACAATACCTAGAATATGCGACCAATATAACAATATATTTACCGAGGCTGATATTTTTTGTGACAATGTATGTCAATATAGGTCAAAAATTATTGAAATTTTGAGAGAAGCAGACATTTAACATTATTATTATTATATAAATATTTTTTCATTTCGTTTCTTTTACATTTATTATATTGAACATAATTTAAATTATTGTATTAAGTGTAAACAATTTTTTTGGTGTGTGCATGAGTTTCTTACTCCAATATACAAAGAAATTGGCAATATATGTGTACATACTGTTTGTTTACCTAATAAAATAAATAAATAAATATAAGTGAATTTATTAAAGCTTTTTAGGCTGTGCCCGTGTCAGGCCATAATAATAAACAAAAAAAATTCATAGTAAAATGAATTAACATATTACAACAGAGGTGAAGAACATTTAAGAGAAGGTTGTTAAGAAGTCTAGGCATCTACAGGGCTTATGACCTGTCAATGGCTGGTTTAAGTGGCCCCTTTACACACTGTGTAACATACACCATTCTGCCCATATTTGAACATCTATATTCCTTAAATTCTTTCATCTGTTGATGTTTGTGAAGGTTAAAATGTTTTACTGAGACGCTTCATTTACATGTTAAATATTTAGGACTAACAATAGACAGACAATTGACATGGACAATTCATATCAACAATTTAATTAGCAAAGTGGCAACTTTATCGAGTCTATTTTTTAAAATCAAAAACTTTGTTCCAATAAAGGAAAAAATTTTAACGTATGAAGCATATGTTAAAACTAAAATATGTTATATGCAACTACTATGGGGAACAGGATATCAAAATGGCATAAACAGACTACAAAGACAGCAAAATAAAATATTAAAGTTAGTATATGACCTTCCCTATCTAACAGCAACTAAAGAACTTTTTGAACAAACCAAACAATTAAACGTAACTGAACTCTTTAAACTAGAATCTTTCAAATTTATTCATAAATTAGCCACTGATGTAATTGTAGACGAAGAATTAAAACTTGAAAAAAATTGTAGTAAACATGAACACAATACGAGAATTTCAGAAAAATATCATATACAATATTTTAAAACGAGAAAAGGACAATCGAGACTTATAAACCATGGACTGAAATTATACAATAAACTACCAGACAAAACTAAACAAAAGACTCAGGCAACCTTTACAAAAGATGTTAAAAATATTATTATTAACAGTAGAATTTGAATTTTAAAAGTGAAAACATTTTGTTAAATGTATGTAACCCGTAAGGGTTTATCAATAAAATTTAAATTAAAAAAAATAATTATTATTTGCCTTTGACATAACACACGTCTACATGTTATTAAAAATATTTCATGTGGATTTAATGGATTTTAAAAACATATTGTATTATATACGAGTATATCTCAAATACGACGAGCGATAAAATAATTTTAAAATTATGTTTCTAGTGAAACTTCATTTGATAATGGATTGAAAATAAGTACAGTTGTATTTGTTGCACACTTGTTGATACGTCATCATTATAATATTGATCACTGTTGTGAATTTAAAGTTAAGTATGGCAAAAATACATACTCGTCATTCAAACATAAGCGCCGAGCTTTTTACAAGAAGGAAGTTTGACAGCTGAAGTTATGATGTCGCATTCGATTGTCAATGTCGAATGCTTTGAGGCTCTCGAGATAAAGTCGATTGGTTTTCAATCGACTGCATTCGTATGGGTGGTTCAAGAATGCTGTCACTCGTCGAATTACGGAAGTCGCACACGATTCTATTTATTTATTTATTTAACTTTTTGTACATAATGTTATTTGTACATTGGCGGGCTTATTGCCAAATGGCAATTTCTTCCAACCAACCAATAAAATAAAAGTTTTATTTTTATAATTCAAGTTACAGAACATATTCAATAGAAAAAAAAGATTAAAAATTTAAAGATATATAAAAATAGATATATAAAAATAAGATATATAGAAATAAACGTATTTGTTTATAAATTACCTTAAATCGAAACTATTACTCAATGGGAAAAAGGAAAAAAGAGGAAAGAGGAAAGAGGAAAAAGGAAAGGAGGAGAGATTAAGGAAGAGAAAGGAGATGTTTCTTCAGACGTGATTTAAACAGAGATAATGTAGTAACATCTCTGATGGTGGATGGGAGATGATTCCACAGTCGAGCCGCGTGGACACTATATGAGTTAGAGAAGAAAGAGGAATTGTGTATGGGTATTAAGAGAGTGCCTTGAGAATGAGAACGAAGAGGTAAACCATGAACTGATAAGCGTTGAAATTTTTCACACAGGTATATAGGAGCGTTAGGACTATGAAGTACATTGAACAGAAGTGAGAGGGAGTGATAGTATCTCCGCTGTCTAATTTTGAGCCATTTCAGTTGCCTACGATAATCAGAAATGTGGTCAAATTTCCTAAGACCAAAAAGTACCTTATGCATGTATTCTGAAGTCGTTCAAGTTTATCGAGTTGCTCACAGCTTAAATCAGTCATGGAAACATCAGCGTAATCTAGAATGGGTAGTAGTAATGCTTGTACAAGAGTGCATTTAGTACTAATGGGTAAGAATTTTTGCAACCTTCTAAGTGAGTGTAGACTGAAAAATATTTTGCGGCTTAATTCATTAGTATGAGCTCGCCAGCAGAGATGTTCATCCATTAGTACTCCTAGATTTTTTACGGATTTCCCGTACTGAATATTAGTACCATTGACAATAAGAGGATTGAGTGAATGTATGTCTAGCTTACTAAGCAATCTTTGACTACCTGCAAACATAATTTGTGTTTTAGACGGGTTTATTAGTAAACCATACTCTTTTGTCCATGTTGACACGCAATTTAGTGTTTTAGACATCGATTCTATTGCTTTGCTGGTGTCTTCAGGTCTGCAATGAAGGTATAATTGTAAATCATCTGCATAGAGATGATATGAACAATTGAGACAATCTGCAATCGGGTTAATAAACAGGGAAAATAGTAATGGTGATAAAACTCCACCTTGAGGTACTCCAGCGGCAATATCGACCCATTCCGATTGATGATCTGGTGTTTTGATGCACTGTTGTCTAGCTCGTAAATACGATCCGAACCATTTTATAACCGGTTGTGTCATATTTAGTGTTTTAAGTCTAGCCAACAAAAGATCGAAATCCACAGAGTTGAAAGCGCTACTGAAGTCGAGACGAATGAGTCCAGCATAAGGTCCCCGGATGAGGAATGCCAGCCCAACCCGGAATGAAATTTTAAAAATGTTTTCGTGTACACGTGAATATTTAAAAAAATTGAAGTAGGATGGAATATCTCAAAAACGCACGCAAAAATAAATAAAAAATGCAAAAAATAGTATTCATTTTAAAATCGTAATTAATGACGTCACTCCTTATATCTACGTGTTGTTTCCGGTTTCCGCTTTAAAGCCCCCGCACCTTGTAAGGAACGTTTTGACCATAGAAAAAAAAAGAGTAAAGAAATCCGGCAAATAATACTTTGTTGACATTTCAACCAGAGATTATGTCAACTTTCTAGGTATTTCTCAATCGAAACGTTCGTAAAAACAACCATAACATAGAAATGAGCAAATCACGATCAACCAAATGAAGTAATCAAAGCAATATTCCATAGATCCTTGTCAGTTTTGTTATTGGCGTAGAAATACAACTTACCGCGGTCAGTGAAAGCAAGAACGCCAACCGTTTCATGACGTCACTACTGAAAAGTGACACACTGATTACAGTCATTTGGCGCGGTATTTGATAAATGTAACTTTAAAAAATCATATCTTTGTAAATAACGCACAAAAAAATATTTTTTTTTTGCTTAGTTAAATAGTACGCTAATAGAAAAAAATAAAAGGAAACAGTGGAATTCCTCATTACAAATATTACGCATCGCTTGTACTGGTATGATAAACAGGCGTATAGCGGCATTGCGTAGCCATTAAAAATACTAATTAAGAGATTATTATTTATTCTAAAGCTACGTTTAGCATAATGCAGTATTATTTTGCTTTAGCCTAGCACTCGCGTGTATTTTCGGCGGGAATTAATTTAAATGGGGAAGTTTACCCGGAGTTCCTACCCATTAAGCGAAATTATTGTATTGTACAAGCGTGTCCCTATTGTTCCAAATTAAGAGGGCGAGAGGACACAAAAAAATGCTACAAATAAGTCAATGATGTATTCTCGATTGACATATTGATACGTAGAAGGGGCGAATTGTCCAAACAAGCAATTTATTTATTTTATTGATTTATTTATTTGACACTTTATATACATCTTCTTAACCTGTATACATTATTTTTCTGTTGATTTCAATGATAATATTATTTTTTTATTTTTTTTAATACTACATACTATATTTTACTAATATTTAGTTGATTTGAATGATACCATTATTTTGTATATTTTGAATCTTAATTTGCAAAATTTATATTTTTAAAATTATTTCTGATTATCTTTTTTGCATTGTATTCTTTGAAATTTTATTAAATTTTACTTTCACTTTTTTTTTCTAGATTATTATTTTATTGCATCACATGTCATTATAATTTAATCTAGTTAATATTACTATGTATTTTTATTGTTATTTATTGTGGCTTGACACGGGCATAGCCCAAAAGCCTAAATACGTTCATTAATATTTAAACTAGTGTAATTTTGAGGAGAGAGGAGAGAGGAGAGAGGAGAGAGAGGAGAGAGGAGA